>NC_069505.1:476049790-476162290 GCF_027579735.1 Bombina bombina | reverse complement strand
TGGCACACCACCATCCCCAAATTTAAAAAAAATCACACATTGTAGCCTAATACAGCATATAAATATACACATACACACAAACACACACATACTGTATGTATTGTGCTGTTATGCCATGCCTCCTACAAACTACCCCTGCACTGGGAGTAAAAAACAAGCAAAGTTTAAAAAATATGTCACACTGTTGTCAGTCTGCCTTGGCACACCTGAGGATCTCTCACGGCACACTAGTGTGCTACGGCACACTGGTTGAAAAACACTGCCCTAAAGTAAGTAAAACCTCTTTCAAAAGAGAACGCTTGAGCATTAATTGCGCCAGAAGTAAAATTATTGCGCTCGTCGGGTTGCGATTGTAATACAAGTTAAAAGTAAAGTGTTTTCGTTCTAAGGAAACTATGTCCTATAAGACAAAAAGAAGAGGCGTCTTATGGTGCAGTAACTCAGACACAGTGCAGTGGCGTGTGGCAATGACAAAAAGGTACTCACAAACGAAGGTGCACATCCAGTGCAATAATGCGCAGACCGAGGCTTCCGAGCCACTCTGCTGACTCAAACACTCCAGCAGAGCAGCAAGACTGCAGAGGGGCTCGTCTCCAGTGACGTCATGGCTTCTGGTCCTAAGGAAGGGAACACAGCCGATAGCGTAGTAGTAGTAGTACCTACGATAGGTCTACGTGAAGCAGGGTCCTCAGCGTATGTCTAATAACCGCAAGAAAGAACAAGGTTCAATAAAATAATTTATTAAAATATAATTAAAAATGTTGCACAGCAATGCGTTTCTTGGAACAAGCTGCTGTTTCATCAGGCTGTATGACACATTAAGTACCTTGCTCTATTTAAAAAACCCCAAGTGACCAACAAATTGTTCGCAAACCACACACCCACAGCACCAATCAATGCCTATTGGTAATTAGGAGTGGATCCTATTAAATGCTTATCAATGGGTGTGAAATAAAGAAAGGTCAATACATAGCAAATACAAAAAACAACAACAAAAATGACATCGGAAGAATATCTAATACAACACAAAGATATCATTAGTGATACCAAAAGTACATCATCGCCATTATAGAGATATAAAGTGTGCAATAATAGTGAAAGAAACCGTAATACATATTACGTATCAAGTGACAGAATGATTGCGTAATGTATAATATTTGACCACTTATTTGTGTGATGTTACAGTGTATCAGATTGACAAAAAACAGATAGATATTCTGAAAATATGAGATGAATCATATCGTGATATGTGATAGAAAAGTGTTAAGGTGAGCGGTGTATAGGTAAACAACCATGAGGCGTATTGCGTGTGGAGTTAGAAAATGAATGGATGAATTACTGAAGACATTAGTGTAAGAGAAGTGTAGGTAAAACCCCCGTGATATGTAATGCATTAAAAATGTGAAAGAGGATATAATGTACAAGTTATTTAGTCACTTAAGCGTGTAGCCTTTTAGTGTGTCAAATGAATAAAAGGCCGATAAATCTCATAAGGGATTGGTCAGATCATATAGTGATCCTTAGTGAAAGATAAAATGATCAATGTTAAAAGAAACATTGGTGTGAGCGGAATGCAGATAACATTCTACACATCCATATAGCTTAGAACCATATAATGGTTGGTGATAGTGATTATAAGAGTTAAAGAATGTGCAGAACAAAATGACGATGCAAATCGGATAAGAGCTAAAAGCTGAGTGTAAATAAGTGATAGACCTCAGTCCTACATAATAATAAAAACCAAAGATGCACAAAAGGTCTTAAGACTCTAAATTAATAGCAATGAAAAATATGAGAACATAAACAGACATATTCCAACAAATAATCTGCAACAAAATAATAAGACTACATCACTTTCGTTCTAGCTGTAACCAAACAAGCACAAAAATCCGAAAAAGTTAGAATATTTTGTGCGTATTAGTGAAAAAAAAGCGAGGAGAAAAACTAACACCCCCACTCTTGTGCAAACCCGATCTCATAGTCTCATTTGTGCTAAACCAACATAAAAATATTTATGTCACATTCCAATGTTCTGCACATAGCAGAATATATTCTATTTATTCATAAATACATATTTCTACATATATCTGATGGGTTTTTGGTACAATATCCATCTATCTCTATGGAACTACTGTGCCTGGTTATGTTAAACTGAAGTTGGGACAACTGCTTTGATCTGCTCTGCTGCCTGAACCTTCCCTGTCAGACACTAAAAGCTTCTCCTTCCTGGCTCTAACTTTGTTTGCTTATCTTACTGCTAATCGGGTCAGCTATGCAGGCCGCTCAGTGTGTCCCACTCCTGCTATGAGACAGAACGGAGGGGGTGTTTAATATGCTGAATGTGTGGGCAAGATAACAACCACTGCCCTTAAAGGGACAGTGCACCCAAAAACTTTTTCCCCTTTAAATTATTCCCAATGATCCTTTTTACTTGCTAGAGTGTATTAAATTGGTTGCAAGTGGCTCCTTTACTCCTATTTCAGCATTTGAAATAGCTGATTTAGCTTGTGGTTTCCCAACCTATACTGAAAGTTTTGATACTGGAGTATAGGCTATTGACAAGACTAAGTAAACACAGGCAGCAGAAGTTACACTCTCGGTGGGATGCAAGATAGTGAAGTAATAAAATGATTGTCCATTATTCTCTATGTATTGAGCTTTGCTGTTCCAGACAATTATAAGATAAGGAAGCAAGTCTGTGTACACAAAGTTATAACATAATGAGATCTGATAATACCTTATGTTCAACCCCTTGTAATAGGCTGTGGTTTCAAAGCACAAAACCAGCTACTTCATATACACAAATAAACCCGAAAATGCAATTTCTCAAATATTTTATACTCTGCAGGTGGTATAACAAGTCACTGAAAATTCATTAATGGAAAAACAATTTTACAGTGTACTGTCCCTTTAACCTACTGACCTCAATGCCATAAATGAGTATGACTGACAGTTTTATTGCACTGCTGAGAAAATATAGGCAAACACACTTTTTTAAAAGACCCTTTTATAAATCTGCACACATATATTATACACAAGTAAAAAAAAAAATAATAATAATAATAAAAAAAACTCGCACTACACTTGCAGATTTATAAAATGTCTTTAGGCTTTAACCATCAGTTGCATAACAATTAATACAGCTACTGGTTAAAGTCATAGTGATATTCCATAAATCTTTACCAAAAGTGTTATTTTTTTTAAAAAAATGAATATTTTACTTACTTATGATGAATTATGGGCATTATTGAGTTTTCTTTGAAAATTTTTAAGAGTATGGCCATCCTTTCATATTTTAAAAAGACATAAGTCATTTTTTTAGTCAAATTGTAAAATTGTGGATAGTTTTGTAATGCCATCGCCCACCAGTAACAGTGAGAGAGATCAGCTTATTTACCTATCAGAATTTGATTTAAAGAGACAGCGTACTGTAGAAATGTCTCCTATTCTACGTGTTCCCAATTATCTATTTTACCTGCTGGAGAATCTGATATTGCCTGTTGTATCTTCACTTATACTGAACATTTCAATACGTAAAGGGACAGTCAAGTATAAATTAAACTTTCATTATTCAGATAGGACTTTTAATTTTAATCGACTTTCCAATTTACTTTTATCATCAAATATGCTTTTTTCTCTTGGTATTCTTAGTTTAAACTAAACATAGGTAGGCTCATATGCTAATTTCTAAGCCTTTGAGGGCTGCCTCTTATCACATGCTTTTTAAATCTCTTTTCAACACAAAGAGACAGAAAGTACACGTGGGCTATATAGATAACACTGTGTTCAGGCACAGAAAGTTATTTAAGATCTAGCACAATACAATGCTAAATTTAAGACAATAGATAGTAAACAGTCACAGTCATGTGATCAGGGGGCTGGAAGAAGGTTCCTAGATACAAGGTAATCACAAAGGTAAAAAGTACATTAATATAACTGTGTTGGTTATGCAAAACTGGGGAATGAGTAATAAAGGGATTATCTATCTTTTAAAACAATAACAATTCTATGGTTGACTGTCCCTTTAAGTATTTTGTATGGAAAAGCTAAACTATTCATTTTCAGTTGTTCTCTCTAAGTATACAGACACAGATAACATAAAATCAATTAACACTCAAAGGTGTAAATAGGGGCGCTATCACTTTAAGAAAGGTAAATGTACAGTATATAGTGTTATCAGATGTGAAAGTTAGTTTACACAAGAAACCACATAAAGAAGCAACAAAGGTGCAACATATGAATGATAATATATATATATATAGTCGTATGCAAATGTTTTGGCACCCCTGACATATTCCATGAATTTCATTTATAAAAAATTGGGTGTTTGGATCAGAAATTTTATTTTGATCTATCAAATAACTGAAGGACACAGAAATATTTCAGTAGTGAAATGAGGTTTATTGGATTGACAGAAAATGGGCAATCAAAACGAAATTAGACAGGTGCATAAATGTGGGCACCCCAACAAAAATATTGCATCAATATTTAGTAAAGCCTCCTTTAGAAGAAATAACAGCCTCTAGACGCTTCCTATAGCCTCTAATGAGTGTCTGGATTCTGGATGAAGGTATTTTGGACCATTCCTCCTTGCAAAACATCTCCAGTTCAGTTAGGTTTGATGGTTGCCAAGCACGGACAGCCCGTTTCAAATCACCCCACAGATTTTCAATGATATTCAGGTCTGGAGACTGGGATGGCCATTCCAGAACATTGTACTTGTTCCTCTGCATAAATGCCAGACTTGAATTTGAGCAGTGTTTGGTCTTTGTCTTGGTGAAATATCCAGCTCCGGCGTAACTTCAACTTTGTGACTGATTTCTCAACATTATTCTCAAGTATCTGCTGATATTGAGTGGAATCCATGTGACCCTCAACTTGAGCAAGATTCCCAGTACCGACACTGGCCACACAACTCCACAGGAGCATCCACCAAATTTTACTGTGGCTAGCAAGTGTTTGTCTTGGAATGCTGTGTTCTTTTGCAGCCATGCATAACGCCCCTTGTTATGACCAAATAACTCAACATTTGTTTCATCAGTCCACAGCACCTTCTTCCAAAATGAAGTTGGCTTGTCCAAATGTGTGTTTGCATACCTCAAGCGACTCTGTTTGTGGTGTGTGTGCAGAAAAGGCTTCTTCCGCATCACTCTCCTATACGCTGAATTTTTAAACGATGCACAGTGACACCATCTGCAGCAAGATGATGTTGTAGGTCTTTTGAGGTGGTCTGTGGGCTGTTTTTGACCGTTCTACCCATCCTTTGCCTCTCTGATATTTTACTTCTGGCGTTAACAAGAACTGTGCCTGTGGTCTTCCATTTCCTCACTATGTTCCTCACAGTGGACACTGACAGCTTAAATCTCTGCAATTGCTTTTTGTAGCCTTTCCCTTTCCCTAAAGCATAATGTTAAACCATCTTTGTTTTCAGGTCATTTGAGAGTTGTTTTGAGGCCCCCATGTTGCCACTCTTCAGAGGAGAGTCAAAGAGAACAACAACTTTCAATTGGTCACCTTAAATACCTCTTCTCATGATTGGATGCACCTGTCTATGAAGTTCAAGGCTTAATGGGCTCACCAAACCAATTGTGTGTTCCAATTAATCAGTGCTAGGTAGTTACATTCAAATCAACAAAATGACAAGGGTGTCCAAATGTATGCACCTGTCTAATTTTGTTTTGATGCATATTGCACATTTCCTGTTAAACCTCATTTCACTACTGAAATATTACTGTGTCCTTCAGTTATTTGATAGATCAAAATGAAATTGCTGATCCAAACACCCAATTATGTGTAACTGAAAATCATGGAAATTGTCAGGGGTGCCTAAACTTTTGCATACGACTGTATGTATGTATATATATATATATATATATATATATATATATATATATATATGTGTGTGTATTAGACACACTATCATCTCGCAGCTCCAGAAAAAGGCAGAAATATATTTTCTTAAAAAAGCAGATCTTTATTTATCAAAAAAAGTTTTGGAGATGGTAACCCCCTCAAACAAAATGTCATACTATATGCCAGGTATATAGATGACCTGATTTTTATCATTGACAGCGATGAAAAAGGAGTTGAGAATTTCTATGATTATCTAAATATGAATCAATGTGATATAAAATTTGTAGGGGAACAAAACACAACACAAATAAGTTTTTTAGATATAGACATCTTTGTGAGGTCAGGCTCTCTAGAAACTAGATTATTCAGGAAACAAACATCAGGTAACACTACCTTAGAATTCAACTCTTGTCATCCACGACATACAATACATGGTATACCAAAAGGGCAGTACATTCGAGCTAAGCGTAATTGCTCTAGTCTTGAAGACTATAACAAACAGGCAGACATCATAACCGAAAGACTAATGGCCAGGGGCTATGATAGTAGTATATTGAAAAAAGCCCGTAATGAGGTTGATCTGATGTCCAGAGATATGTTATTAGTGTACAAAGCCAAACTTAACAACACTGATAATAAAAAATGTAAGCCAAAATTTATTACAACATATAGTATGGAATATCCTGAAATATGTAAAATTATTAGACGTAATATTTCAATACTACAAACGGATCCAGGACTAAAAGACATTGTCAGAGAGGGATGTGATTGTGTCTCAAGAAAGGGGAAAACGATTGGAAATTATGTGTCACCATCTGATTGTACAAGGAAATCAGGCAATACATGTTGGTTACAACAACGAAAAGGTTTTTTTAAATGCAGAAAGAAAATATGTAAGACCTGTGACTATGTAACGGAGGGTGACACATTTATTTCAACTACCACAAATAAAACACATAAGATAAATTTTTATCTCAATTGTACTACAACTCATGTAGTTTACATGTTGACCTGCAGGGGGTGCCAAAAACAATATATTGGAAAAACTAAAAGATCCTTAAAAGATAGATTTCTGGCACATCTAAGATCTATTGAAGATCCCGAATCTGACACCCCAATTGCACGGCACTTTAGAGATAACCATAATTCAGATATAAAATTATTATCAGTTCAAGCAATAGACCATGTTCCACAATGGAGGAGAGGGGGTAGTAGGGAGGAGAAACTGGACCTAAGAGAGGTCTTCTGGATTTTTACAGCCAGTACCTCTATCCCCAATGGGTTGAATTTTAGAAGAGACATTGATCTATGTGTCTAACTAAATATATACCCCTTTAATTCTTCCTTAATCTTCCTAAATTATCTTTAATTTTAATTTTAATTTTCAAAATTCCTCTTAATGAATTCCCAATTTATTAATTTAGGTGTCTCTAAATAAAGTAGGTATGTCTATAAGTTACATCTATTTTATATAGACAAGTGCACATTATAGAGGTGAATAATTATATAAATAGGGCTTTAAATCATTTATGGTACCATTGCTGAGAGAATTAGCAAAATATTTTTTGGAATCAATATGTTGAATAACAGTTTATATTAAACAAAATTGCTAAATACACAAAAATAATTCTCTTTGATAATACTGTGTTTACTAAATCTTAACAAAATTTGACAATTTAAAAGTTAAAATTTAATAGTAGTAACTAGAGATAGTGTATCAAAATCTGGTATCCAAGTTCACATAGAATTGTAAAAATCAATAAGGATGTAATGAACAATAAGGATGATTGAATTATTGCATATGTCCCTTTAAGAAATTCCCTATTTAAACATAGAGGAGTCTGGGTATCCTGTAAGCAGTGAACAAGTGCTATCCTAGCACGAAACATGTCTGCAGCGAGAACCCAGCAGTCCTTATTCACTGTATGTTAAAAGTTAAGGCTGTGTCAGTATAGACTAAGCTTTAAGTCTGTTTTTACCACTTGGATTTCAATAAAGCATTCGTTTTATCTCATTCTACTGGAGGTGCCTGAGTTACTTCTGTATCTTTATATATATATATATATATATATATATATATATATATATATGTGTGTGTATTAGACACACTATCATCTCGCAGCTCCAGAAAAAGGCAGAAATATATTTTCTTAAAAAAGCAGATCTTTATTTATCAAAAAAAGTTTAAAAACCATGTAAATGACAGCTAAAAACATGTAGAAATACATAATCCAGTTGCAGGCCTGCAGCTGGGTTTAGAACAAAACGCCAAACATGTTTCGGGCCAAGTCTCAGCCCTTGTTCACTGGCATAACTTGTGTTCTCACCTGTTAGTTCTATTTGAAGGCTAAGCATTAAGACAATTGCAGGAACCTGTACCTCTTTAACCCTTTGAGAAAAGGGATCAAAATTAAAGGTTCTAGTACACTATAGTTTTAAACAAAAAGCCATATACTATATAGAATAAGATTGCAAATGTAATAAATATAATGCTGTTTGCAATTCAAAAATATTTGAAACCAAGTATATTGTGTTAAAACTGCTAGTTATATATTTAAGTAAATTTTCATAAATAAACACAATAAACTTAATAAAATAAATCAACATCCATGATCGAGTTTAGACCAGAGGAGTGCTTTGTTTGTAAACTGAAAATCCAAAACACCTCTCTCTGGTCTAAATGTCTCTCCCTATCAAATCCTCTTCTATGTCTGGGCACATGATCAATGCCCTGTACAGTTAACAGAGAATCATTGGAATTATGTTCCTGCCTGAAGTGTTTCGCTATAGGAGTAGTACTATCTGGATTCCCTATATCTCTAAGGTGTTGTAATACCCTATCACCTAGAGCGCGTTTCGTGCGCCCTACGTACTGTTTTTTGCATCCCTGGCGTGTTAACAAATAAATGACATGTGTGGTATTAGATGTAATTCTTAAACGTATATCAAACTCCTTATTTGTGTTACTCGATTTAAATTTTTGTGTGCCATGTCTGATTATTGTGTAAGGCAACATTGAGGGAGCCAAAATATTTCTCAAAGTTTTAGCACTACGTGCTGAAAAGTGGCAACCCTCAGCAACAATTTTCTTAAGTTTTGTATCACTTTCAAGGATAGGTAAGCAACCACGTACAATGTCACAAATGAGAGAGAGAAGAGAGAGAGAGGAGAGAGAGAGAGAGAGAGGAGAGAGAGAGAGAGAGAGAGGAGAGAGAGAGAGAGAGAGAGAGAGGAGAGAGAGGAGAGAGAGAGAGAGAGAGAGAGAGAGAGAGAGGAGAGAGAGAGAGAGAGGAGAGAGAGGAGAGAGAGAGAGAGGAGAGAGAGAGAGGAGAGAGAGAGGGAGGAGAGAGAGGAGAGAGAGAGAGAGGAGAGAGAGAGAGGAGAGAGAGAGAGGAGAGAGGAGAGAGAGGAGAGGAGAGAGAGAGAGGAGAGAGAGAAGAGAGAGAGAGAAGAGATAGAGAGGAGAGAGAGAGGAGAGAGAGAGAGAGAGGAGAGATAGAGAGGAGAGAGAGAGAGAGGAGAGAGAGAGAGAGAGAGGAGAGAGAGAGAGAGAGGAGAGAGAGAGGAGAGAGAGGAGAGAGAGAGAGAGGAGGAGAGAGGAAGAGAGAGAGAGGAAGAGAGAGAGAGGAAGAGAGAGAGAGGAAGAGAGAGAGAGAGGAAGAGAGAGAGAGGAAGAGAGAGAGAGAGGAAGAGAGAGAGAGGAAGAGAGAGAGAGGAAGAGAAAGAGAGAGAAAGAGAAAGAGAGAGAGATAGAGAGATAAGAGAGAGAGATAAGAGAGAGAGATAAGAGAGAGAGATAAGAGAGAGAGATAAGAGAGAGAGATATGAGAGAGTCCAAAGTACATTTGTGTATAGGATCACACAAAAAGGCTGCTCTCCTCAGGGTATAAGGTCGTCCACTTCAGAAAAAACTCTAAGAAAGATAAAGAAGGCGCCACATTGCGTAATTCTGAAAAATATATAAAAAAGCAGGTGGTAGATAATATACACTCACATTAGGTATAGTACTATAACGTAGTGCAGACTGAACAGACCGGATCCTCAGAGTTGTCTGCCTTTTAGACGGATCATAAGACCCGTATCTGTGATCGTTATTTAACCTTAGTATATCTTTAAAATAAAGGCATCATTTTTTACTAGATATTGAGATTTTTTATTAATGGGCTTGTAGATATGTATTTTATATTAAACTTATCATATTTTGTATTTTATGTTTGTAAACAGACCTCTCCTGTAAGGTCATGTGACCAGGAGGGGTGTGTGATTTTAGCAGCCATTTCATTGGTGGTTTATCTGTATATAATGTAGCAAGTACCTATTATTTGTATCAGCCTGAGGAAACAGTAGCAATACTGAGAAACGCGTCGCTGTACTTATTGTGTTTTAATAAACACTTGTTTTTAAGTTACTTGCTTCCTTTTATTATTTATCACTTTTTATTTTTGCACTGAGTGACCTTGTCCATCACTGGATGGTTTTTACACTCCTATTCACTGTAAGTGAAGAGACACTTTGAAGGTCTGTGCTTTCTGCATCCAGAGGAGAGTTATACCAGACAACTCTGAGGATCCGGTTTGCCCAGTTCACACTACATTACAGTGCTATACCACAAGTGAGTGTATACTATCCAGCATTTGTTATATGTTACACCCTGCAGAACTGCGCTATGTGGCAGTTGTTTCATCTTTTTAAGAGCTCATCATGTGTGAAGAGGCACCTTGAAGTCTTAAAGTCCTTTGTTGCTTACATCCAGAGGAGAGTTATACCGGACAACTCTGAGGATCTGGTCTGTTCAGTCTGCACTACGTTATAGTGCTATACCTAATGTGAGTGTATATTATCTACCACCTGCTTTTTTATATATTTTGCAGAATTACGCTATGTGGCGCCTTCTCCATTTTTTTAGAGTTTTTACAGATAACATAAGGAGGCGTTGTCCGTGTATAAAAAGTGATAATGTAAGGAGAATTGATACACCTGCAAGCTCTTTGGTTCCAAAGAGAAAATCAAGCTAGCTCAGTCAAAAAGGAAATTTATGCTTACCAGATAAATTGATTTCTTCTACGATACGACGAGTCCACGGATTCATCCTTACTTGTGGGATATTATCCTCCTGCTAACAGGAAGTGGCAAAGAGCACCACAGCAGAGCTGTATATATAGCTCCTCCCTTCTCTCGACCCCCAGTCATTTGATCAAAGGTATAGGAAGAGAAAGGAAAAGCTAAAAGGTGCAGAGGTGACTGAAGTTTTGTAAAATAAAACAAATTCTGTCTTAAAATTACAGGGCGGGCCGTGGACTCATCGTATCATAGAAGAAATCAATTTATCAGGTAAGCATAAAGTTCCTTTTCTTCTACTAGATACGACGAGTCCACGGATTCATCCTTACTTGTGGGATACAATACCAAAGCAACAGGACACGGATAAACGGGAGGGACAAGACAGATACCTAAACGGAAGGCACCACTGCTTGCAAAACCTTTCTCCCAAAAATAGACTCAGAAGAAGCAAAAGTATCAAATTTGTAAAACTTTGAAAAAGTATAAATGGAGGACCAAGTGGCAGCCTTACAAATCTGTTCAACAAAAGCTTCGTTTTTAGCCCATGTGGAAGCCACAGCTCTAGTAGAATGAGCGTACTTTTTTCAGGAGGCTGCTGTCCAGCAGTCTCGTATGCCAGGCAGATGATGCTTTTCAGCCAAAAAGAAAGAGAAGTAGCCGTAGCTTTTTGACCCCCTACGCTTTCCAGAATAAACAACGAATAGAGAGGATGTTTGACGGAAATCCTTGGTCGCTTGTAAGTAGAACTTCAAGGCTCGAACCACGTCCAAGTTATGCAACAGACGTTCCTTCTTAGAAGAAGGATTAGGACACAAGGAAGGAACAACAATTTCCTGATTAATATTCTTATTTGAAACAACCATAGGAAGAAATCCAGGTTTAGTACGCAAAACCACCTTATCAGAATGAAATATAAGATAAGGCGAATCACATTGCAACGCAGAAAGCTCAGAAACTCTTCGAGCAGAAGAGATAGCAACTAAAAACAAAACTTTCCAAGATAACAGCTTAATATCTATGGAATGCATAGGTTCAAACGGAACCCCTTGAAGAACTTTGAGAACTAAGTTCAAACTCCATGGCGGAGCAATAGGTTTAAACACAGGCTTGATTCTGATTAAAGCCTGACAAAAAGACTGAACGTCTGGGACATCCGCCAGACGCTTGTGTAGTAAAATTGACAAAGCAGAAATTTGTCCCTTTAAGGAACTAGCTGATAATCACTTCTCCAATCCTTCTTGGAGAAAGGACAAAATCCTAGGAATCCTAACCCTACTCCATGAGTAGCCCTAGGATTCGCACCAATAAAGATATTTACGCCATATCTTATGGTAAATCTTTCTTGTGACAGGCTTACGAGCCTGAATCAAAGTATCAATGACCGACTCAGAGAATCCACACTTAGATAAAATCAAGCGTTCAATCTCCAGGCAGTCAGCTGCAGAGAATTTAGATGTTGGAACGGACCTTGAATGAGAAGGTCCTGTCTCAATGGCAGTTTCCATGGTAGCAGAGACGACATGTCTACTAGATCCGCATACCAAGTCCTGCGTGGTCACGCAGGCGCTATCAGAATTACTGAAGCTCTCTCCTGCTTAATTCTTGCAATCACACGAGAGGAAATGGTGGAAACACATAAGCCAGGTTGAACAACCATGGTACTGCTAGAGCATCTATCAGTACGGCCTGGGGATCCCTTGACCTGGATCCGTAACGTGGAAGTTTGGCATTCTGTCGAGATGCCATCAGATCCAATTCCGGTGTGCCCCATTGATGAATCAATGCTGCAAACACCTCCGGATGGAGTTCCCACTCCCCCGGATGAAAAGTCTGACCACTTAGAAAATCCGCTTCCCAGTTCTCTACTCCTGGGATATAGATTGCTGATAGATGGCAAGAGTGAGCCTCCGCCCATCGGACTATCTTTGAAACCTCTGTCATCGCTAGAGAACTCCTTGTTCCCCCTTGATGATTGATATATGCTACAGTCGTGATGTTGTCCGACTGGAATCTTATGAATTTGTCCGAAGCCAACTGAGGCCACGCCTGAAGTGCATTGAATATTGCTCTCAGTTCCAGAATATTGATTGGAAGTAGAGACTCCAAGAGAGAGTCCAAACACCCTGAGCTTTCAGGGAAATTCAAACTGCACCCCAGCCCAGGAGGCTGGCGTCCGTCGTCACTATTACCCATGATGGCCTGCGGAAGCACATTCCCTGGGACAGATGATCCTGTGACAACCACCAAAGATGAGAGTCTCTGGTCTCTTGATCCAGATTTATCTGAGGAGATACATTCGCATAATCCCCATTCCACTGTCTGAGCATGCACAGCTGCAGTGGCCTGAGATGAAAGCGAGCAAACGGAATGATCTCCATTGCTGTTACCATTAATCCAATGACTTCCATACACTGAGCTACTGATGGCCGAGGAATGGACTGAAGAGCTCGGCAAGTATTTAGAATCTTTGATTTTCTGACCTCCGTCAGAAATATTTTCATGTCTACCGAGTCTATTAGAGTTCCCAAGAATGGAACTCTTGTTTGTGGAAATAGTGAACTCTTTTCTATATTCACATTCCAACCGTGAGTTCTTAGAAATGACAACACAATGTCCGTGTGAGATTTGGTCAGATGATAAGTTGACGCCTGGATCAAAATATCGTCCAGGTAGGGCGCCACTGCTATGCCCCGCGGCCTGAGGACCGCTAGAAGGGACCCCAGGACCTTTGTGAAGATTCTGGGAGCTGTGGCCAACCCGAAGGGAAGGGCCACGAACTGATAATGTTTGTCCTGAAAGGCAAATCTTAGAAACTGATGATGATCCTTGTGGATAGGAATGTAAAGATACGCATCTTTCAGGTCCACGGTGGTCATATATTGACCCTCCTGGATCATTGGTAAAATTGTTTGTATAGTCTCCATCTTGAACGATGGGACTCTGAGAAATTTGTTTAGACATATGAGATCTAAAATCTGTCTGAAGGTTCCCTCTTTTTTGGGAACCACAAATAGATTTGAGTAGAACCCCTGACCCTGTTCCAGCTTTGGAACTGGGCAAATTACTCCCATTGTATAGAGGTCTTTTGCACAGCGTAAGAACGCCTCTCTTCTTGTCTGGTCTACAGACAAACGTGAAAGATGAAATCTCCTCCTTGGGAGAAAATCCTTGAATTCCAGCTGACACCCCTGGGTTACAATTTCCAAAGCCCAGGGATCCTGAACATCCCTTGCCCAAGCCTGAGCAAAGAGAGAAAGTCTGCGCCCTACTAAATCCGGTCCCGGATCGGGGGCTGCCCCTTCATGCTGTCTTGGTAGCAGCGGGCTTCTTGGATTGTTTACCTTTATTCCAGGCCTGGTTAGGTCTCCAGACAGACTTGGATTGAACAAAATTCCCTTCCTGTTTAGTGGAGGAAGAGGAAGCAGAGGGTACTCCTTTAAAATTTAGAAAGGAACGAAAATTATTTTGTTTACCCCTCATCTTGAGGGACTTGTCCTGGGGTAGGGCGTGACCCTTACCTCCAGTAATGTCAGAAATTATTTCCTTCAATTCAGGCCCGAATAGGGTTCTTACCCTTGAAAGGAATAGCTAAAAGTTTAGATTTAGATGACACATTAGCAGACCACGATTTCAGTCATAACGCTCTGCGCGCCAGAATGGCAAAGCCTATGTTTTTCGCCGCTAATTTTGCAATTTGAAAAGCAGCATCTGTGATAAATTAATTGGCTAGCTTAAAAGCCTTTATTCTGTCTAAAATGTCCTCTAAAGGCGTCTCTACCTTCAGGGACTCCTCCAGGGCGTCAAACCAGAAAACAGCTGCAGTAGTTACTGGAACAATGCAGGCTGTAGGTTGTAAGAGAAAACCCTGGTGAACAAATGAAGGCCCTCTAATTTTTTATCCATAGGGTCTTTAAAAGCACAACTGTCCTCAATAGGTATAGTTGTACGCTTAGCTAGGGTAGATATAGCTCCCTCCACCTTAGGGACTAATTGCCAAGAGTCCCGAATGGTGTCTGCTATAGGAAACATTTTCTTAAAGTTGGGAGGGGGAGAAAACGGTATACCTGGTCTATCCCATTCCTTCTTAACAATTTCCGAAATTCTCTTAGGAACCGGAAAAACATCCGTGTAAGTAGGCACTTCTAGATATTTGTCCATCTTACACAATTTTTCTGGGGGAATTGTGATAGGGTCACAATCATCCAGAGTCGCTAACACCTCCCTGAGCAACAGACGGAGGTGTTCAAGTTTAAATTTAAAGGACGTGACGTCCGAATCTGTCTAAGGCAATACATTTCCAGATTCGTTCAGTTTTAAGGTATAACGGTCCTGTATTAAAGTCGGATATTGCACCACAAGCAAGGGCAATTTTACCCTCTAAAGCAAGTAAATTAACATCAACAACGTTAACAAAAAACGTTAGCCAAACTCCTGCACCTCGCCACAGCTCTGCTGTGGCGCCTACCTGCCCCCAGGGATCTGAGAACAGCTGCAATAACACTCCGGTAAGCAATCCCTCAGTTTGGGCCCAACCGGAGCTGAAGTCTGCTGCCTTCTTTGAGAAAAGTAACTGCGCAACTGAGGCGCAAATTTAGGCCCCACCCATCATCTACAATGTCTCTCAGCCTCATACAACCGCATGTAAAGCAGTTTATAACTAGCCATGTGGATAAGCATCCATGAAATGAGTGAATCTAGCCATGTGGACCCCCAGTACAAAGTACAATCATCAGCCATATAACCCTTTTTTGTCAATAAAAAACCGTTAGGCTGCCCCAGTGTCTAACCATGCTGCCATATTTCTAATGCTGCATTCAGCCCTGATAACAAACGGTACACAGGATTTCAGTAATACCCCTTCTTTATATAGGATTACTGCTTACCCCTTTCCCTCTTTGGGTACTATGTCAGCCAGTTCTGATATATCACAGTCTCTTCAGAAATAAATGACTAAACATACCTCAATGCTGCTTGTAGCATGAAAAACGTTCCCCACACTGAAGATTTCTCTAGTACTCCTCAGCCACACTGTGGGAACCGACATGGATCTTAGTGACATCTGCTAAGATCATCAACCTCAGGGCAGAAATCTTCTTCCATATACTGCCTGAGGAAAAATAGTACTCACCGGTACCATTTAAAATAACAAACTTCTTGATTGAAGAAATAAAAACTATCATTTTAACACCTCTTTCACTTTACCCTTCCTATTACTAGCATAGGCAAAGAGAATGACTGGGGGTGGAGAGAAGGGAGGAGCTATATATACAGCTCTGCTGTGGTGCTCTTTGCCACTTCCTGTTAGCAGGAGGATAATATCCCACAAGTAAGGATGAATCCGTGGACTCGTCGTATCTAGTAGAAGAAAATAAAGTTAAAGGAACAGTTTCACATTGATTTTATACTCTTCCACTGGTATAACACGTCACCGGAAACCCATTAAGGGGGATCCAGTGTACAGTATACTGTCCCTAAAGGAACAGTGTACAGTATGTTTTTTCCTCCTAGACATTTTCCTTATTACTCCGTACACAGCGTATAAAATGTATGCTGCAGCTTTAGCCCATTGAAATGTGTACATTGCTTGTAAAAGTTCATTCCTTGTTATAATTTCCATCACATTATATGAGGTATATTGTTCTGATTTTACCCAGTTTAGGTTAAAACATGAGGAAGCGACACACAGAGGAGGAATCCTGAACTGCAGGCGACAACCTCTCTCCTCCACTTGGGAGTGAGGGAGGCATTTTTTTTATTTAACAAACTGTTCCCTTCTAATGCTTTGTGATTACAAGCAGTCTTTTCTCCATGGTCTGCTGTGGCGGTTGGGGGGGCCCAGTCAAAAGTTTAGTCAGGGGCCCCAACATTTCTAGTGGCGGCCCTGGGTGTGTATATATATAGTAATATCTATTTACAAATACATTGAATATGTTCTGTTATGTGCAGAACACTGGAATATGAAATATTTACAGTAAATACAAAGTCGGCATTTATTGATGTGCAGCGGAAAAGATTGCTACAGCGGATCATGTCCGTCCGCACATTGATAATTCGGCCCCAATGTCATAATAGAAGTAAATTAGGATGTTTGTTATATCTGAATAATGAAAGAAATGTTTTAGCTTTGTCAGTTTAAATATGAATATTGCATAAATATATGTTTTTAGATGTTTGCACATCCTATTTTTAAATTAAGGGGAAAACTCAGTAGTATCCCCCTGAGTAACAAATACAGGACAACATTGCCTATGGAAAGTGGAAGGCTGCAGCTGATTTGCATGCAAAATCCGAGGTACACAATTCTCCCATATCTGATTGACCGGGCACACTGGAACAGATTTGCAAAATAAAACATAAAAATGTAGAAATAAGATTTTCAGTAACTGACTCCTCTATAGTGTGAATACCGACATCAGTGGAGACAGATGCATCTTGTTCCATTTAAGTGTATATATATATATATATATATATACACACACACCTATTCATACATATATACACACACACATATATAAATATATATACACATATATATATATACATACATACATATACATACACAGACACACAACAGAAAACATGTAGATATCCCTCTATACTACTAAAGCCCAAATATGGGCAGTGTCGGTTGTTATACTGCCATTTATAACTTACTAAGTGCATCAATACTTTGGAACCTGTCATCCGGGTTTTGAAAGGAGGATATACCATTGCGCACATAAGTGCTAAAGTGCAAGGGTTAAAGGATCGCTCCATAGCAGACAGAGGAACCAATCAGTAAAGAGACTTGGGCAAGTCAGAAACTGACCAGGACCATCAGTGACGTCATCAGCGAGACTTGAGGTGAGATGTACGGGGAACGTCAGAGAAGGTAATACAGCTGATAACGGCCAAAGTGTCGATACTACACACACCCTACTGAGACATTGAGACTGTAAGAAAAGTGGAAAATAGAGCTGTGGTCAAACGACACCCGTTGCTATATAATAGCGTTTGGGACACTTCAACTCTATAAAGGTGTACTAGGAGTTGCTATTCCTTTTTTGAAGGTATTCACACACAGCTTCAAAATAGCTGCTTAGCTTGGCACGCTTGTATGAGCCTATGAAAGGATCCTTTTATTAAGATTATACATTTTAACATTTTATCTGATGTTGTTTTATATGTGATTATTATATGTGCAATTTTGATAAGATGATCAGTAACAGATTTCACACATTTCACTAACAATTAAACTTGTATTTGTTTTTGTTGAGACCCGTGTTTGGCCACATTTATAGATAGCCATAGAGATATATATATATATATATATATATATATATATATGTTTATTTTAAGATTTTCTCATTGAGGGATCACACTTTAAACTTTTCTAGAGCCCTCACAACCTTGCATTGTATGTTTGCCTCCTTCCTAGACAGAACAGTAGGTAGACTATTGTGAGTGGAAAGAAAGTGCCTACGATTTTTTAGCGCTACCCTATCCAAAGATTTTCTAGAAATAGCCCTCTATACTAGACCAACCCCTCAGGCATACTCTAGTATCCCTTAGTGTTTGTACACTACAGCCCCAATGCAGACTGAGTTGCTCCTGCTCCAAGGGACCCCATGGCAGCTCCTGTATGAGTACTCACCACCATAATATGATAGGAATACCGGTGTAGTAAGTGGGAAGCACTGGCCAAACATTACTGAGCTGCTTTTGTGGCCTGAAGTACCTCCGTAGTGGAAATAAAAGCCTGGGAAGCTAATGGTGCAGGCCTACCACCAGAGAAAAGCCAGTACCTCAGAGAAAGCAGTGCAATAATAAACTAAATGAAATTAAAAGTGTGCACTAAGTATTAAATACCCATTTCCCACATAAAACACTGCTTCCCTGCCCCTCCGGAGTGTCCTCTATTGAACCTGCACTGAGCAGTTAGCGGTTTACTTAAAGGGCACCTATTTCCTATAAAGTGCCTTAAATGGTTCTCCAGAGCTGCCAGAGGGTTGTGAAGGTCATCAGTCTTACCTGGTTGTGTCCCTAATCAGAATAGGACCTGAAAAATAAAAAAGTGTGTCATGAGGAGAGCAGGTTAAGTCCTCTGGCTATGCTGCACCTGTCTCAGAGTACCTATAAATAGCCTCTGGGCTGTGTGTGTGCTGTGGTAAGTCACTTACCTGAAGTAGCAGACTTCCACTGACTTACCTGGCATGTCTGACCCTTGTCAAGGCAGCTGCAGCAGTATCCAGTAGAGGGCCCATACAGTGCAGGTCTGAGTACCGCAGAGGTGTAAGAAATACCTGTGTCCCACAGGGGAAGAGAAAGGACATGTCCTTGTGATGCCTGAGGGGAGTTATGGCTGAAGCCCCATATGGAAATATTGTGCAGATAACAGGGTATTCCTATGTCCCTGTATAAAATTCAGCTGCTGTGAAGTTTCTCTTCTTTGTGAATGATAATTCCCAGGGATTATGGGTCTCACACTGGTCTGAGTTCCCAAATTTAAATCCATAAGCAAGTAGCTGGAACACCTCTATTCTCAACCATCTCCTACGAGGCCAAGAACAAAACTAGGAGAGCGATGGGTTTACGTTCTTGTATGGATTCTTGGCCTACTCCTAGTGGCGGGAATTATATCCCACATGTTATGGAGGACTATGGACTATCATAATTCTACAAAAGAAAGATAGATTACTTTACAACCCCAAAGATTGCCTGTTTCTAAGCCCCTGCAGGCTACCTCTTATCTCAGTGCTTTGAGTTAGCTTTTTAGAATGCCATATAGATAACATTGTGCTCACGCCTGTGGAGAATGATGTTTATGCCCGAACCAGCACTAATTGGCTAAAATGCAAATTTCTAAAAAGCACTGAGATAAGGGGCAGGATAAGTGGGCCGTCTGCAGAGGCTTAGATGCAGGTTATCATAGAGGTAAAAAGTGTAGTAATATAACAGTGTGGGTTATGCAAAACTGGGGAATGGGTAAGAAAGTTATTATCTGATATATATCTTTTTAAACTATAACAATTTTCAAGTAGACTGTCCCTTTAACCCCTTGAGTGCTAATGACGGCTCTGAGCCGTCAGAGAGTTTCCCACTCTGGTGCTAATGACGGCTCAGAGCTGTCAATAGCACTCTCCCAACTTGAGGGAGATCTGGTGGCTCCCACCCGCTCCTACCCCGGCGATCGGTACTGCATAATGACAGGCATCGCCGGGGCTTCCCGTTTTGCGTGGTGACGTCACGCGCAATAACGTGATAACGTCACCGCGCAACTTTATTTAACATTAACAATGTTAAATATAGGAGCAGGGGGCATGCTGCTTAGAAGCCTGTATCTCCGCCTGCATCTAAGCAGCTACAGACCCCCAAGATCCACCATTGGAAAGGTAATCACCTAACCTTTCCAACAGTGTTAGTCTTGGGGATCTGAAATAAATAAAAAAACCTTTAAAAAAACCTTAGCACCCAGGTGGGAAAGTGCTTAGCACTCAAAGGGTTAAGGTATGGCATCACGACTCTGCCCATCCTCCTTTAACTAAAATAATTCTGTTGGTTAGTACTATTATGGTAAGTCAAGATAAACGATTCACAGCAGATCAATATACTAAACAAGAAAACTGACTTTATCAACGATCATAAAACATTAAATATTTCATTACTCACCATTGGTAAATGGAAGACTGTTCATATACGGCTCCTCTCTGCACTCAAGCTTTTTAACAAGTAAAGGTTTCACATGAGTGTATCCTGTATAAACATAAGACACAAGTCATGTAAGAAAGAAACCACTTTACAGAGCCAAACATAAAGGGACAGTCCAATCTGGGCTGCATCTAGGCACTCTGTTGAAAAGCATTGACAGTGTGTTGAATTCAACTAGTGAGCCTTTTGTGATAGGACACCATATGTATCCTAGATCGTGATGTCATCAGTGGGTGGAGCTTGGCAGCCATTTCAAAGTGGCCAGAAACCATATTCATTTTAAAATAACTTTTTACTGTTCCTGCTGCATGATATAGAAAAGGTTTAAGAGGCTATTTGCAGCTTAATCTAAGGTAAGACTTTAAAGGGCCAGTAAACCCACAAAATAATGTTATATAATTCTGCACATCAGCTTAGCAACAGCTTTCTACCAGAAAGTATTTCAGAGAAAAATTCCTACGAAAAAGGAAATTTATGCTTACCTGAGAAATATATTTCTTTTTCGATATGACGAGTCCACAGATTTCATCCTTACTTGTGGGATATCGCCTCCTGGTCAGCAGGAGGAGGCAAAGAGCACCAGAGCAGAGCTGTATATATAGCTCCTCCCTTCCCTCGACCAAAGTTAGGAAGAGAAAGGAAAAGCCAAGGTGCAAAGGTGTCCGAAGTTTAACAAAAATATAATAACCTGTCTCAAAAGAACAGGGCAGGACATGGACTCGTATCGAAAAAGAAATACATTTATCAGGTAAGCATAAATTTCCTTTTCTTTTTCAAGATACGACGTGTCCACGGATTTCATCCTTACTTGTGGGATACAATACCAAAGCTATAGTACACGAATGAAAAGGGAGGGACAAGACAGGGAACCTAAACGGAAGGCACCACTGCTTGAAGAACTTTCCTCCCAAAAACAGCCACAGAAGAGGCAAAGGTATCAAATTTGGAAAATTTGGAAAAAGTGTGAAGAGACGACCAAGTAGCTGCCTTGCAAAACTGTTCAACAGATGCATCATTTTTGAATGCCCATGAGGAAGCCACAGCCCTAGTGGAATAACCCGTAATTCGTTCAGGAGGCTGCTGTCCAGCAGTCTCATATGCAAAGTGGATGATACTCTTCAGCCAAAAAGAAAGAGGTAGCCGTAGCTTTGTGACCCCTACGTTTCCCAGAAAAAAAACAACGAACAATGAAGATGATTGACGAAATTTCTTAGTCACCTGCAAATAGAATTTCAAGGCCCGGACCACGACCAAATTATGTAACAGGCGCTCCTTCTTAGAAGAAGGATTAGGACACAAGGAAGGAACAACAATCTCCTGATTAATATTTTTATTTGAAACAACCTTAGGAAGAAAACCAGATTTGGTTTGTAACACCACCTTATCCGAATGGAAAATAAGAAAGGAGAATCAAATTGTAATGCCGAAAGCTCAGATACTATGCGAGCAGAAGAAATAGCAACCAAAAATAAAACTTTCCAAGATAATAACTTAATATCTAAGGAATGCATAGGTTCAAACGGAAACCCTTGAAGAACTTTAAGAACTAAATTCAAACTCCAAGGAGGAGCAATTGGTTGAAATACAGGCCTGATTCTAGTCAGAGCCTGACAAAAAGATTGAACATCTGGAACATCTGGCAGACGCTTGTGTAACAAAATAGATAAAGCAGAAATCTGTCCTTTTAAGGAACTAGCTGACAACCCTTTCTCCAATCCGTCTTGGAGAAAAGACAAAATCCTAGGAATCCTAACCCTACTCCATGAGTAGCCCTTGGATTCACATCAATAAAGATATTTACGCCATATCTTATGGTAAATTTTTCTAGTAACAGGCTTACGTGCCTGAATCAAGGTATCAATGACCGCCTCAGAAAACCCACGCTTAGACAAAATTAAGCGTTTAATCTCCACGCAGTCAGCTGTAGAAAAACAAGATTCAGATGATGGAAGGGCCCCTGAATGAGAAGGTCTTTGCTCAACGGGAGCTTCCACGGTGGCCGAGATGACATGTCCACCAGATCGGCATACCAAATCCTGCTAGGCCAAGCAGGGGAAATGAGGATAACTGATGCCCTCTCCTGTTTCACTCGAGCAATCACCCAGGGAAGGAGAGCAAATGGAGGGAATACATAAGCTAGGCTGAAAGACCAAGGCATCTATCAGCTCGGCCTGAGGATCCCTGGACCTGGACCCGTATCTTGGAAGCTTGGCATTCTGACGAGATGCCATGAGATCCAAATCCGGCCTGCCCCATCTCAGAATCAAGCTGGAGAACACTTCCGGATGGAGTTCCCATTCTCCCGGATGAAACGTCTGTCTGCTCAGAAAATCTGCTTCCCAGTTTTCCACCCCTGGGATGTAAATTGCCGACAGATGGCAAGAGTGAGACTCTGCCCACTGTATTATTTTGGCTACTTCTGTCATCGCCAAGGAACTCCTGGTTCCTTTCTGATGATTGACATAAGCAACCGTCGTTATGTTGTCCGACTGGAACCTGATGAATTGGGCCGAAGCCAACTGAGGCCAAGCCTGAAGCGCATTGAAAATAGCTCTCAACTCTAGTATATTGATTGGAAGGAGAGACTCCGCCTGAGTCCATACACCCTGAGCCCTCAGGGATTTCCAGACTGCACCCCAGCCTAGTAGGCGTACGTCTGTTGTCACTATCACCCACGAGGGTTTGCGGAAGCATTTCCCCTGGGATAGATGATCCAGCGACAACCACCATAGAAGAGAGTCCCTCGTCTCCTGATCTAGATGATTTTGAGGAGACAAATATGCATAATCTCCACTTCACTGCCTGAGCATGCTCAGTTGCAGAGGCCTGAGGTGAAATCGAGCAAACGGAATGATGTTCATTGCCGCCACCATCAATCCAATTACCTCCATGCACTGAGCCACTGACGGCCGAGGATTGGAGTGAAGGGCTCGACATGTATTCATGATCTTTAACCTCCTGACCTCTGTCAGAAACATTTTCATGGATAGAGAGTCGATTAGAAGTCCCAAGAAGGGTACCCTTGTTTGTGGAATTAGCTAACTCTTTCCCAGATTTATCTTCCACCCGTGAGTCCTCAGGAAGGAGAGAACAAGGTCGGTATGAGACTTTGCTAGCTGATAAGATGATGCCTGGATCAGAATATCGTCCAAATACGGCGCCACCGCAATGCCCCAAGGTCTTAGAACTGCCAGCAGAGACCCCAGGACCTTTGTGAAAATTCTGGGTGCTGTGTCCAGACCGAAAGGAAGAGCCACGAACTGAAAATGTTTGTCCAGAAAGGCAAACCTCAGGAACTTGTGTTGATCTCTGGATAGGAACATGAAGATATGCATCCTTTAGATCCACGGTAGTCATAAATTGACCCTCCTGGAAGAATGGCACGAATAGTTTCCATCTTGAAGGATGGAACTCTGAGAAACTTGTTCAGACTTTTGAAATCTAAAATAGGTCGGAACATTCCCTCCTTTTTGGGAACTACAAACAGATTTTAATAAAACCCCTGTCCCTGTATAGGAACGGGACATATTACTCCCATGGAAGAGAGGTCTCCTACACAGCGTAAGAACGCCTCTCTTTTTATCTGGTCTGCAGATAATCGAGAAAGAAGAAACCTTCCTCTGGGGAAAGAATTTTTGAACTCTAACCAATACCCCTGAGACACAATGTCTAGTGTCCAGGGATCCTGAACATCTCTTATCCAAGCCTGGACAAAGAGAGAAAGTCTGCCCCCTACCAGATCCAGTCCCGGATCGGGGGTCGACCCTTCATGCTGACTTGGTAGCAGCAGCAGGCTTCTTGGATTGTTTACCCTTGTTCCAAGACTGGTTGGGTCTCCAAGTGGACTTGGTTTGTGAATAATTCCCTTCCTGGAAGAGGAAGAGGGGACTCCCTTGAAATTTCGAAAGGAACGAAAAATACTCTGTCTCTGTTTAGACTTTTTATCGTGAGGGAGATGACCCTTGCCTCCCGGTATGTCGGAAATAATTTCCATGAAGTCAGGTCCGAACAGGGTCTTCCCCTTATTAGGAATAGCCAAAAGCTTAGACTTGAATGACACATCCGCAGACCAAGACTTTAACCATAAAGCCCGAAGTGCTAAGATGGCAAAGCCCGAACTCTTAGCCGCCAATTTAGTAATCTGCAAAGAAGCATCCGTAATAAACAAATTAGCTAACTTAAGAGCTTTAATACGATCCTGTATCTCTTTGAAAAGAGTCTCTGTCTTAAGAGACTCTTCAAGAGCATCAAACCAATAAGCGGCCGCACTGGTCACTGTAACAATGCAGGCCGCTGGCTGCAAAAGGAATCCCTAGTGAACGTAGATCTTCTTAAGGAGACCCTCCAACTTCTTATCCATAGGGTCCTTAAAGGCACAACTATCCTGATAGAAATAGTAGTCCGTTTGGCCAGGGTAGAAATGGCTCCCTCTACTTTAGGGACTATCTGCCAAGAATCCCTAATAGCGTCGGCTATAGGATACATCATTTTAAACACAGGCGAAGGAGAGAAGGGAATGTCTGGTCTTTCCAATTCCTTCACAATAATCTCTGAAGTCCTCTTAGGAACTGGAAAGACATCTGAGTAAGAAGGAACTTCCAAGTATCTGTCTAACTTACTCAATTTCTCTGGCGGAACCACTATTGAGTCACAGTCATCCAGAGTAACCAACACCTCCCTCAGTAATAAACGGAGGTGTTCAAGCTTAAATCTGAAGGAAACCACATCAGGATCAGTCAAGGGCAAAGCACTCCCTGATTCAGAGAGTTCACCCTCAGAGAGCACCTCTGTACTCTCCAACTCAGAACCCCGGGAAGGTACATCCGCAATCGCCACCACAGTATCAGGGGCAGAATGGACTACATAGTTGTCCCTTCTTGTACGCTGGCCGTGCGATATTGGAAGACTGGATAACGCATCAGAAAGTGTAGAGGACATCACTGCAGCAATGTCTTTTAATGTAAACGCTGCAGACACTGGGGAAATACATGACCCTGCTTGCGCGGGCGTAAAGGGCTGTGACGCTTGGGGAGAAAGCTGCGACATACCTTGCATCTCATCTGTAGACTCTTGAGAAGTACCTGCCTCTATAATGTAAGGCCCTCTCACAACATGAGGGACAAAAAGGAACTGGAGGTTCCACAGTGGCATCCAAACACATAGAGCATGTTACAGCCTGGATATCATCTGAATCCATGTTAACAGAAAACAGGAAAAATGATCGGTCTTGACTCTGTTAAACAATTCAAAAAGTAATGTGCCAACATATATAAAAAATAATAATGTAGCTAAAGGCTTGTCAGTATAAAGCGATTCTGACAAGACACTATCTCTTTAAGAAATAAAATGACAAACAATTTTTCTGATGCACTGAAATTCGCTAACTGAACTGCAGAAAAAAAATTGACCAACAGCACCTCGCCTCAACAGCTCTGCTGAGGCGCCTACCTGCCCCCACGGTCCTCCGACCACTCCTAGGCACAATCCGGAGCTTAGCCTAAGACCGCTTGCTTTAATATGCAAACCATGCGGCCGAGGCGTCACTCGCGATGCTTCACGAACAGCCGGTGACTTCCGGAAGAGGAGAGCACATTGCTGCAAACTAGCAAAGCGCGCCAAGTAAAACTCCGCCCATCGTGGGCGTTGCCTCTCACACTCCACCAAAAAAATCCAAACCATCAGAAAAAAGTGAACAACACAGCCGCAAACCGGAGTCCATTAACCAGACTCCGGCAACATATTCCCAGCGTCTGCTAAAATCACACTTTGCAGGAAACCAATAAAAACGTATAGATAAACATTAACAGTGTCTCTAGCGCAGTAATAATGTCCAGCACCATCTGATAACACACATTAACAGTGTCTCTATATATCCGTGTCGGTTTACATAGATCCCATGAGAACCCACACACTCTGTAAATAGGGGAGCCCTTTCCAGGAGCCCATAGTTCCCAAGAGATAAGAAGTGTACAGCCAATTCTGAGATATGCCAAATGCCTCAGAAATGAAAAGACTGCACTTACCTCTATGCTGAGCGACAGCATGACAAGTCTCACAGTATCAAGAGGTCTTCTTCCTCACGCAGCTCTGTGAACACAGAAGGGCCTTAGTTAATATCTGCTAAGACCATCAACAGCAGGGCAGCACAAGTATGGGAGGCACAGTGAGCGTAATCACACCAGTTCCCATTGCTTTAAAGCCACCTGTAGCTCTACTCTAGAGGCTGACAAGGAATACGGCTACACCCTATAGTAAAATAGCACTCACTGGTACCATTTTAAAAATAATAAACTCTTGATTGACGAATCTAAACTAACACCTCACTTTACCTCTTCCTATCACTAACACAGGCAAAAAGAATGACTGGGTTGGGAGGGAAGGGAGGAGCTATATATACAGCTCTGCTGTGGTGCTCTTTGCCTCCTCCTGCTGACTAGGAGGCGATATCCCACAAGTAAGGATGAAATCCGTGGACTCGTCGTATCTTGAAAAAGAAATTACTTTTACAGTACGCTGCTCATGGCTCTACTGAGCGGGTCTGTTTGTTTTCCCTAAGCGCATCGGGCACGCTGTCTATTCACAGCCGGCCTGATCGCGCCATTAAACTCAATGTAGTTCGCTCCAAAACTTGTAATTAACCATATAATTTGCACATGCTTAGAATATTCTCTATATGGCAATTCTCCAATAAGGAGAATTCTTTTACAGCTTCTGTCACATATAACATATTCCCTGGTGTATAGAGCTACAAGGGGATATCTATGGCTACTTACATTGATATGAGAATCTGTAGTGGAAATAAGGGTCATTTGCCCCTATGAATGGTAACAGTAACCAGAAACTGAGCCCACTAGCGCCGCTGCTTCCCACACCCAGAATTATAATGAAGAGCCCATGACTCTGGGCACTCACTGTGTGTTATGGCATCAGACATGTATGGCAGGATCACTGTGTGTTATTGTATCAGACACATGTATGGCAGGATCACTGTGTGTTATGGTATCAGATACATGTATGGCAGGATCACTGTGTGTTATGTATCAGACACATGTATGGCAGGATCACTGTGTGTTATTGTATCAGACACATGTATGGCAGGATCACTGTGTGTTATGGTATCAGACACATGTATGGCAGGATCACTGTGTGTTATGGTATCAGACACATGTATGGCAGGATCACTGTGTGTTATGGTATCAGACACATGTATGGCAGGATCACTGTGTGTTATGGTATCAGACACATGTATGGCAGGATCACTGTGTGTTATGGTATCAGACACATGTATGGCAGGATCACTGTTTGTTATGGCATCAGACACATGTATGACAGGATCACTGTGTGTTATGTATCAGACACATGTATGGCAGGATCACTGTGTGTTATGGTATCAGACACATGTATGGCAGGATCACTGTGTATTATGGTATCAGACACATGTATGGCAGGATCACTGTGTGTTATGGCATCAGACACATGTATGGCAGGATCACTGTGTGTTATGGTATCAGACACATGTATGGCAGGATCACTGTGTGTTATGGCATCAGACACATGTATGACAGGATCACTGTGTGTTATGGTATCAGACACATGTATGACAGGATCACTGTGTGTTATGGTATCAGACACATGTATGACAGGATCACTGTGTGTTATGGTATCAGACACATGTATGGCAGGATCACTGTGTGTTATGGCATCAGACACATGTATGACAGGATCACTGTGTGTTATGGTATCAGACACATGTATGGCAGGATCACTGTGTGTTATGGTATCAGACACATGTATGGCAGGATCACTGTGTGTTATGGTATCAGACACATGTATGGCAGGATCACTGTGTGTTATGGCATCAGACACATGTATGACAGGATCACTGTGTGTTATGGTATCAGACACATGTATGACAGGATCACTGTGTGTTATGGTATCAGACACATGTATGGCAGGATCACTGTGTGTTATGTATCAGACACATGTATGGCAGGATCACTGTGTGTTATGGTATCAGACACATGTATGGCACGATCACTGTGTGTTATGGTATCAGGCACATGTATGGCAGGATCACTGTGTGTTATGGTATCAGACACATGTATGGCAGGATCACTGTGTGTTATGGTATCAGACACATGTATGACAGGATAACTGTGTGTTATGGTATCAGACACATGTATGACAGGATAACTGTGTGTTATGGTATCAGACACATGTATGACAGGATTACTGTGTGTCAGGGTTACTCACCCTTCCTTGTTTCACTTCCCTGTTTCTGGCTTCTTTTGTAGTGTTTCTGAAACTGTGAATTCCTCTCACACACCCTCTTATGGGCAAACTTGTGAGCATCATCACTCTGCAACTACTGGCAACTTCCTGTCGCTCAGTGATGATGTAATGCCTGTTTACTATATAAATATCACCCAAGTTTACTCTGTCTCTGCCCTTGCGTGAATTCAGACCTACCAAGTGCATACCTGTATTTTGTTTCTTTTCTCTTTGTATGACCCTGGCTTTTGCTGACTGATTTCCTGGTTCCTGACTCCAGCTATTGTTCCTGCTCTCTGTGTTCTATGACGTGGCCCAGCTGACTACCGGCTTTGGCATCTGACCTCTGGCTTTGTACCGCCTACATCC
Organism: Bombina bombina; assembly: GCF_027579735.1. Classification (NCBI taxonomy): domain Eukaryota; kingdom Metazoa; phylum Chordata; class Amphibia; order Anura; family Bombinatoridae; genus Bombina; species Bombina bombina. The sequence continues at coordinate 476,133,049 of NC_069505.1, read as the reverse complement.
TGGATTTCCCTATTGTTGTTTATTATTTTGTATATTGTTATTTTCAATAATCTCTTTTTTAGAACCTGCACTTTCCATTTCCATCCGGTTTCTTAGTTCCCTGCCACTATGGGCCAGTAGTACAGTGTGTGATGTATAACTGGTGGTGGCCAACCAGATAGCAGTGCAAGGGTAGGGTACACCCGGGGTGTATATATTATTAATGATTTTATTAAGTAAAAAATGTCTCTAATAACCAACACCCAGATTTAATACCAGTTTAACACAAGCTAAAATTATACGTCCTTTATATGCGTTTTCCTCTATGTCTCATTCCCTGTAGTTGTATGAATAATTACCTAGAGACCTCAGGATCTGGTAATTCTCTATCATCACATCCTTATAAAGTTTTTTTTGTTCTTCAGTTAAACAAACCCACTCTTCCTCAGAGAAATAAACTGCAACTTCATCAAACTCCATTTGTTCCTTAAAAAGAGGAAAAAAACAAAGCAAATTTGTTAAAAAAAAAAAAAGTAAATGGCCCTGTCTGAATAATGAATGTTTACTGTCCCTTTAACAATACACTATATATCTTTAATTTGCAATGTTTCATAATATTTAGCAGCAAAATATGCAACTACACAACACTGGAAATTATACACACACACATATGTAGATGCAGGGAGAATTATTAAAGAAGCCAGATGGAGGCAGTGTAATATTTTTTAATATATCATTTTCTACTATCCAAAGTACAAATTAATTGCATAATTTAACAAAATGTATTTAATGCTAATTTGTCCAGTAAAAAAAAAATGGAACATTTTTAATATTAGCTAGTTTTAGCTAAATAATTGCTAAAATTTTAGAAAGGTCCTGGGTAGAATACTGATTTCTATCTGGGTGGTAAATCGCCATAGAACTAGCTGATGAGCTGTTGTTCATTCCTGGTAGAGCGCTTCTCTCTTCGTATGTAAATTAATATGACCCTAGGAAGGTCTTCTTATGCGTGATGAGGAAACCAGACGTGGACTCCTTGCCCAGTGTGCTTAGAGGAATGGGGCTGCACCTAAATGACGAGGCCCATAGGAGGTTGAATCGATCGTCTAGAGTTGTCATGTTCTTTGTTCAGAGTAGAATTGCCTGGTATTTCAGGGGTGGACTGACCTTACTTGGCGGGGTCAGACTGATATACTACAGGAAGGTTTTCCTCTGTGAAAAGCACACTGGTCTAAAAACTTAAATTATGCTTACCTGATAATTTTCTTTTCTTTAGATGGAAAGAGTTCACAGCTGCATTCATTACTTTTGGGAATTCAAAACCTGGCCACAAGGAGGAGGCAAAGACACCCCAGCCAAAGGCTTAAATACCTCTCCCACTTCCCCCATCCCCCAGTCATTCTGCCGAGGAACAAGGAACAGTAGAAGAAATATCAAGGTGAAAAGGTGCCAGAAGAATAAAAACAGACACCCACAGAAAAATTACGGACGGGCAGCTGTGGACTCTTTCCATCTGAAGAAAAGAAAATTAACAGGTAAGCATAATTTAAGTCTCTCTTCATAACATCTGAAGAAAAGAAAATTATCAGGTAAGCATAATTTAAGTCTCTCTTCATAAATGGAAAGAGTCCACAGCTGCATTATTACTTTTGGGAAAACAATGCCCAAGCTATAGAGGACACTGAATTCTAAAACAGGGGGGGGGGGGGGGGGGGGTTACAAGAGGCGGCCCATTCTGAGGGCACCAGGCCTGAAAACCCCTTCCCCACAAAAACCTGCTCCGTCCAAAGCCGAGAAAAAAGGGGCCCCAAAGACACTGACCCACAGATAGTCCACAAGCCTTGCTAGAGATAGCAGGAACTAGACACGACTGAGCCAACAAGCCTCCAGGAGACATTGTCGCCAAGCAGTCGGTCCCAAACAACACACCCCTTACTAGAGAAAGGGATCAGACTACCGTAATCTCCCACAAAGGGAAAAAACACGGATGAACATCCATCAAGGACTCCAGAAAAAAACAAAATAGGGTTCAACAAGACCAAAATAAAAATACAAGGCCAAAACCAGAGAAACCGGGCCAAGCTCACAGAGACCCAATTGAAGAAACACGGGGAGGCAACGCCCAGACCCCAGATTGTACAGAAAACACGGGGTAGGACCGGGGATCTGAAACAGAGAAGAGATCTTCTCCCAAACACAGTGCAACCACACGCTAGAAGACAACTGAATACAAAAGTCCCCAGAGTCATCAAGGTCACTCAGATATCTAAATCTTTAGAAACCGAAACCACGTGCAGTACAATTAGGTAAACACCTGAGTCAAAACATTGTATGCTACAGTCATCCAAAAATGACTCTGAAATTTGAAAACTTGCAGGGCAAGTAAAGAGCAGCTGAAGATAGGTTCCAAACCGTCAGAACTGTTAAGCATCCACTAAGCAGAGGACATGTCACGGGCTATCCAAGAGCCGCCATTCCTTCCCACAGATCCTGAATGTGGAGAAGACACAGAGCCCTCAAGGAGGCTCCCCTTACCTCGAAGACCAAAGGAGGAAGCAGCAGAGCAACAGACCACAGATCCTGCTCCAAACACCAGACCAGTCCAAGCGACAGGCACGTCTGAAAGACAGGGGGAACAGACAAAAACCCCAACCACAAGCCCCCAGGTAATGGAAAGAGTGGAAGGAACTCCAACAGAGTTCAGGTGCCAACCCAATCCGCTCTTCCAAAATAGGTACTCCCAAGGAGAAACTAGGACCTGAACTTAGAAAAGTGCTGTAGCTCCCTGAAAAGACCTGGCCAAACTCTCTATAACAGTCCCGACATGGAGACCTCAACTTCCATAGCCCCGGAACAGCAGACCGCTATCCCCTAGCACCTGTTCCAGCCTCCTGCACACAGAGCAGGTCAACGACCCTCCCGAGAGAGGAAAACCCGACCTCTTAAGGAAGGCAACTACCCATTTAAAGGGGAGAGCACAGATAAAGGACAGCGCACATGCCCAGAAGACAAGAAAGTCATAGTCTAATCAAACCACGGACCGAATGAAGTTCATCCAGACACCATTGTTGATCCCACAGAGAGAAAATTCCCCGAACATACTTTGGAAAAGTCCATGTGCAAACTATTGTATCACAGAAACTATTGTATCACCACAAAGTGAAAGCACATGCACTGTGAAGAACATATAGCCATAGCTGGAATTGAACTCTCAACTATCAGCTTACAAGCCCGCAAAGCCTACAACTAAACTATTGTGGGACCTTTCCAAGTACAAAACAGACCATAAGGAAAATGCCAACACCCGAAGGTGAACGCAAATCCTATCTCAGCTGCTTGCAGGCTCAAAAGGCTAGCCATTAAGCCAAAGCCTGTGTTTCCGAGAAAACGGGGACGCCCTGAACCAGCCCCCAGGATCATAAGTCTCCAGACATCCATAAGGATCCAAGACAAGAACCCTGGGCCCGGGCCCTAGAATCGTCTAAAAACAAACACTCCAGGGGACACAAATACCTTGTCTGAAGGAATCGGACCTCACAGAGGAAGATAACCGGACTAAACCGGAGAACGGGAACAAAACTCACTCGTAATTCGTGCGACAGTCGCGCAAATACTCTAGAACCCAAGGGCATCAAGGACAACACACAGGAAGTCTAAGACTAAGGGAAAAAAACAAGGACAGAGTCACCCGAAGGTAGAGAGTAGAGGCTAGTCTCCATAGTCCTCTCAGGATACATAACCAGAGGACCACACCCAAGGAAAAAGAATGCAGAGCATCCCAAACCCCAGGAGAAAAAACTACTAAGCGAAGCTTGGAGAAGGAGACAACACAGCCTATCGTCCCTGATATGGTTATGACTAACTCCCAGAAGTAGGAAAAAGCCACATGGCCCTCACTTCCTAATTAGACGGCAAAAACCATCAAGTAGAAAACAAAGTCCAGAACCGCCAGGAACCAGCAGCAAGGAGGTCCGAAGTCCTCCCAACCTCCAACCCATGCAGGGAAGTTGACACTCCAAGACCCAACAGAAAAACGGAATCAATTAAGTGTGTCGAAGTAGAACTCCTAGTCCCAGTTGACCAACTTGAAAGGCTAACGAGGACTGATCCAATCCCCCCATGCCTCACGGACCCTCAGGTTCTCTCAGAATGCTTTGCTGAAACTTGTTAAAGAAAATAAAAAAATAACACAAATAATAATGTGAAGCACTCGGCGCCCTAACCTGACCAGCCAGGCAAAACAGGCGCTACGTATCCGATTAAGCCTCAAGACAGAAGAATCTGAACCCAATCAAGACCAGACTGAAAACAAGGACCCTCTCTGTCCAGGCCGTATAGAATCTCCCCTAGAAAGGGAGAAATAAACAGCAGACAAACAAAGGACTAAAACTCGTCCAGAACAAACTTCCTTAAAAGTAACAGTGCGATCAAACAATCGCGAGTATCGATTCCAGATAAAATTCCGAAAGAAATCTAAAACCAACATGAGCTTTAAACCAAATAAAAACAATCCTCACCGGATACAAATAAGGATAAGACAACCTGCAGGTTATCACCTAAGAAGAACAGGCGCACCTGCAGGACCGGCCCAACAGGAAGCCTGTTCTTCCAAGCTCAGAACTGGAAAGGATACTCAATAAACAAGACTATAAGAAGATTACTTCATCCCCTTACGTCTAATTCTGTAAGCTATTCGAAGAAGCAGACTGAAAATTCTCAGATCCATTAAGGATAGGATCTTCTGACAACGCCACAGCGTACCTCAATAAAACACGAAGGCGCGACAGTCTATACCGAAAAGCACAGCATACCCCCGCAGGAGCAAAAGACGACTACGGCCCCAAAGGTTGACCCCCTGAAGCCTCAGGGACAGTCGTTCCCCCAGAGAGCTGAACAGGCCATCCCATGCCTGAAGAGCCCTGGATAATGGTACACGAACAATATCTTAAGCCAAAACGAAATCTGTGATGTTAAAACAAAACAAAGAAGGGCGCCTCCTAGTGTGATATAGTATAGGCTGTTTGCTTCACAAATAACAGATGGAGATATACTCACAAGCGTGGCAGCACTCACTCGTGCTAAGTAACACAGACTGGGATCTCTCAGTGTCCCAGCTCACTGTCTCAGGCTCTCAAACACCTCTCTCAGGGGCGTAGTCTCCCAGCAGGAAAGAACAGGCTCTCAGTCAAGTGATATATAAAACTCACTTTTAATAAAAACAAAGTTAAAACACAGTGTACAAGGAGTATTCACTATGTAGTTAAAATGTGCAACTAGTTTCTCAGCTTAGCACGCTGTTTCTTCAGGCATCTAACACCTATATACTAGACATAGCCAATAAAAACACAATGGTATGGTAACACCCCTGAGCTCAGCTGTTAACAACTTAAATTAATCTTCTTAACCCTTCATGTTACAAAACAGATTATTTACAAGTAAATGTTTAAACTAGATTTATTAACATTTATTACTAATCATCAAATGCATCATTCCCCAATGTGTGTAGCTTATAAGCCTTCAATATATTATATATACCTCTCTGTATTTTGTTCAGTTATTATATAATAGTGACTTTAAAATCTCTTAAATTGTCAAATAAAATTATGGTGGCTAAAAATAAAAATAAACGTGTGTTGCAGGAGCCTTCATATTAGAAGCGCTTCCTTACATAAGATCGATCACATCAGGGGACGATTTCACGCCAAAATATAAACAATATGTAACACTCTTTGTTCGATATACATTAGTATTTAGCTCACACACCCACTTATCTGGACCAACCAGAGTTGTTCAATATCTTAAGCCAACTTCTGGATGTTGCAGATTCGCCAGCACCAAAATTATGGACATGCGAAATCGTGCCGAAACCCCCGGCAGGAACAAGTCACCTTCCAGAGAAGGATAAGCAAAGTCTGGGTTACCAGCATGAGTAGTAAGCGATGGTGGAAGGGAACTCGACACTCGGAGGACAGAAGCCCCAGAGGCAGATGGCTCAGCGGCCCCTTGATTCCCCGATTTCGAGAAATTGAGCACTCTAATACGGCATTCAGAACATAACTGATAGGCTTGTATCATCCGGGACAATGCGTATTCTGCGCATGGAGTAGAAAATTAAACAGAGACGTCCATCTCCACAATATCAGACTCCTCCATGACTAAGATATTGAATACAAAAGATTGGACCAAAAAATCTAAACGGCACCTGACACCCACAATGGCTCGGGCACTCACCACCTCCTATGAACCCGAGATCAGCAGACCAGAATTTCTCCGTCACCACATGGTCAGGAATGCGGAAATGGAGGTCAAAAACGAGACCACGCCCGGTCACCAGGAGAATCGAATAGTCCAAAAAAGCGCACCCGACCGCAAGGCCGCGTCACTTTCCAAAAGTCATTATGTTCCACAGCCATGAGTCAAAATACACTACACATAAGCAAGTGAAACATATAACAAACATGATTAAAAAAAAAACCTGTTCAATTACCCCCCTCAGGAGATATTAACGCCATGATACAAAAGGAGCCTCACTGAGGCCCTTTGATATGTTAGTCCCGCTAGGTGGTAGCCCCTCAGGAAAACATCTGTAATACAGTACATTCCATGCAGAAAGTAAAATGAAACAATCTTACCGGAATCTACGCCGTGGAACAGGAACACGGCCCTTCAAGTGTGACAGATGGTAGCACCGCCTCTGCCATGGACTTGAGAGAAGAAAGCAGGCAGCGAAACTCGTCAACGCTGATTGCTTGTGGAGATGTTAAAATTAGTTGGGATGGTTTTCGCAGAAAGACTCTCCCTGCATCTCCGGACTCTTACTTTCATCCAAGCTTTCACTGAAAGGCTGACAGGACTACTTAAAACTCCAGTCCCATGCCGAAGAGTACTAACCTCCATAAGAGACCAATTCAAAACTTCTGACACTTCTCTGCTAACTTCCTGGGACGAAAGGCAAAGAAATACTGGGGGACGGGGGAAGTGGGAGAGGTATATAAGCCTTTGGCTGGGTTTTTTTTTGTCTCCTCCTGGTGGCCAAGTTCTGAATTCCCAAAAGTAATGAATGCAGCTGTGGACTCTTTCCATTTATGAAGAAAAGAGGCTGCTCCTGGGTGGTAAATCGCCATAGAACTAGCAGATGAGCTGTTGTTCGTTCCTGGTAGAGCGCTTCTCTCTCTTCTTATGCAAAAAAAAATATATATATATACACACACACACATACACATAATACATACATTCATACATACGTATATATATATATATACATATATACTTTTGAACATAGTTGCCAATATTCCCTCTGCCTCAGATACAGCCCCCTCCCCAGAAATCCACATACAAAATTTAAAATATTATAAATAGAGATATGTTTTAGAGACTAGGTTTGGTGAACACCTGAGGAATATAGAAAATGGATTAGAGAGTCAGGGGTTTCGGACCATTTCCTTGAATGTCATAATAAAGACAGTACGGGATTGACAATTCTTGCTATTGAGAATGTAAAAAGCACAGTACGAGGGGGGGGGGGTCGTCTCCTGGCACTCAGAAAGCGAGAGACATACTGGATCCATAGACTAGGTCCTATGGGTCCAGGAGGTCTAAATCAGGACATAGATCTAGTTGCCTTTCTGGATACCTAATAGATAATGATCTATGTGAGTTGAGGGTTTTTTTCTAATGGGATTTACTAATTCCTGTGTCACAGATGCCGAAGGATTGGAGGGTTTGGAGCAGAAGAGGGTGGTCAACAGGCTGCAGACAGGTCAAGGAGGATAAGCAGAGAGAAGTGGCCTTTGGATTTTGCTGTAATTAGGTCATTGGTAACCTTGACAATTGCTGTCTCTGTAGAGTGATGGGAACAAAATCCAGATTGCAGTGGGTCAAGAAGAGAGTTTAGTGTAAGGAAATGGGATAGACGTGCGTAAACTAGCTATAATATATGCTGTGTGGCGCTACCTGGATATTGTGTTTACAGCAATAATAGTATCATTATGTTTTAGAGAGGCTCCCCCTGCTTCATACAGTCAGTTCCCTTGTACCTTATATGCAGATATATATTATAGACAGGTTCCCTCTGCCTCACACACACAGCCCCCTCTGCAATAACTTATATACAGATATATAATATTATAGATAGGTCCCCTCTGTATCACACACACAGCCCCTCTCCAGTGCTTTATATACAGATATATAATATTATAGATAGATTCCCCTTTGTATCACACACACAGCCCCTCTCCAGTGCTTTATATACAGATATATAATATTATAGATTCCCTCTGTATCACACACACACAGCCCCCTCTCCAGTGCTTTATATAAAGATATATAATATTATAGAGAGATTCCCTCTGTATCACACACACACAGCCCTCCTCCAGTGCTTTATATACAGATATATAATATTATAGATAGATTCCCTCTGTATCACACACACACAGCCCCCTCTCCAGTGCTTTATATACAGATATATAATATTATAGATAGATTCCCTCTGTATCACACACACACAGCCCCCTCTCCAGTACTTTATATACAGATATATATTATAGATAGATTCCCTCTGTATCTTTCACACACAGCCCCCTCTCCAGTACCTTATATAGATATACATTATAGATTCCCTCTGTATCACACACACAGCCCCTCTCCAGTGCTTTATATACAGATATATAATATCATAGATTCCCTCTGTATCACACACACAGCCCCCTCTGCAGTACCGTATATACAGATATATAATATTATAGATAGATTCCCTCTGTATCACACACACAGCCCCCTCTCCAGTGCTTTATATACAGATATATAATATTATAGATAGATTCCCTCTGTATCACACACACGCAGCCCCCTCTTCAGTGCTTTATATACATATATATAATATTATAGAGAGATTCCCTCTGTATCACACACACAGACCTCTCTCCAGTGCTTTATATACAGATATATAATATTATAGATAGATTCCCACTGTATCACACACACACAGCCCCCTCTCCAGTGCTTTATATACATATATATAATATTATAGAGAGATTGCCTCTATCACACACACAGACCTCTCTCCAGTGCTTTATATACAGATATATAATATTATAGATAGATTCCCACTGTATCACACACACACAACCCCCTCTCCAGTACCTTATATACAGATATATATACAGATATACAGGGAGTGCAGAATTATTAGGCAAGTTGTATTTTTGAGGATTAATTTTATTATTGAACAACAACCATGTTCTCAATGAACCCAAAAAACTCATTAATATCAAAGCTGAATATTTTTGGAAGTAGTTTTTAGTTTGTTTTTAGTTTTAGCTATTTTAGGGGGATATCTGTGTGTGCAGGTGACTATTACTGTGCATAATTATTAGGCAACTTAACAAAAAACAAATATATACCCATTTCAATTATTTATTTTTACCAGTGAAACCAATATAACATCTCAACATTCACAAATATACATTTCTGACATTCAAAAACAAAACAAAAACAAATCAGTGACCAATATAGCCACCTTTCTTTGCAAGGACACTCAAAAGCCTGCCATCCATGGATTCTGTCAGTGTTTTGATCTGTTCACCATCAACATTGCGTGCAGCAGCAACCACAGCCTCCCAGACACTGTTCAGAGAGGTGTACTGTTTTCCCTCCTTGTAAATCTCACATTTGATGATGGACCACAGGTTCTCAATGGGGTTCAGATCAGGTGAACAAGGAGGCCATGTCATTAGATTTTCTTCTTTTATACCCTTTCTTGCCAGCCACGCTGTGGAGTACTTGGACGCGTGTGATGGAGCATTGTCCTGCATGAAAATCATGTTTTTCTTGAAGGATGCAGACTTCTTCCTGTACCACTGCTTGAAGAATGTGTCTTCCAGAAACTGGCAGTAGGACTGGGAGTTGAGCTTGACTCCATCCTCAACTCGAAAAGGCCCCACAAGCTCATCTTTGATGATACCAGCCCAAACCAGTACTCCACCTCCACCTTGCTGGCGTCTGAGTCGGACTGGAGCTCTCTGCCCTTTACCAATCCAGCCACGGGCCCATCCATCTGGCCCATCAAGACTCACTCTCATTTCATCAGTCCATAAAACCTTAGAAAAATCAGTCATGAGATATTTCTTGGACCAGTCTTGACGTTTCAGCTTGTGTGTCTTGTTCAGTGGTGGTCGTCTTTCAGCCTTTCTTACCTTGGCCATGCCTCTGAGTATTGCACACCTTGTGCTTTTGGGCACTCCAGTGATGTTGCAGCTCTGAAATATGGCCAAACTGGTGGCAAGTGGCATCTTGGCAGCTGCACGCTTGACTTTTCTCAGTTCATGGGCAGTTATTTTGCGACCTTGGTTTTTCCACACGCTTCTTGCGACCCTGTTGACTATTTTGAATGAAACGCTTGATTGTTCGATGATCACGCTTCAAAAGCTTTGCAATTTTAAGAGTGCTGCATCCCTCTGCAAGATATCTCACTATTTTTGACTTTTCTGAGCCTGTCAAGTCCTTCTTTTGACCCATTTTGCCAAAGGAAAGGAAGTTGCCTAATAATTATGCACACCTGATATAGGGTGTTGATGTCATTAGACCACACCCCTTCTCATTACAGAGATGCACATCACCTAATATGCTTAATTGGTAGTAGGCTTTCGAGCCTATACAGCTTGGAGTAAGACAACATGCATAAAGAGGATGATGTGGTCAAAATACTCATTTGCCTAATAATTCTGCACTCCCTGTATATATACAGATATATATACAGATATATATATATATATTATAATATTATATAGATTCCCTCTGTATCACACACACACAACCCCTCTCTAGTGCTTTATATACAGATATATAATAGTATAGAGAGATTCCCTCTGTAGCACACATACAGCCCCCTCTCCAGTACATTACATACAGATATATAATATTATAGATTCCCTCTGTATCACACACACACAGCCCCCTCTCCAGTACCTTATATACAGATATATAATATTATAGATATATTCCCTCTGTATCACACACAGCCCCCTTCCCAGTGCTTTATATACAGATATATAATATTATAGATTCCCTCTCTATCACACACACACACAGTCCCTCCCCAGTACATTATATACAGATATATATTATTATAGAGAGGTTCCCTCTGCCTCACACACACAGTCCCCTCTCCAGTGCTTTATATACAGATATATAAGAGTATAGATTCCCTCTCTATCTCACACACACACACAGTCCCTCCCCAGTACCTTATATACAGATATATATTATTATAGAGAGGATCCCTCTGCCTCACACACACAGTCCCCTCTCCAGTGCTTTATATACAGATATATAATATTATAGATAGATTCCCTCTGTATCACACACACACAGCCCCCTCTCCAGTACTTTATATACAGATATATATTATAGATAGATTCCCTCTGTATCTTTCACACACAGCCCCCTCTCCAGTACCGTATATAGATATACATTATAGATTCCCTCTGTATCACACACACAGCCCCTCTCCAGTGCTTTATATACAGATATATAATATCATAGATTCCCTCTGTATCACACACACAGCCCCCTCTGCAGTACCGTATATACAGATATATAATATTATAGATAGATTCCCTCTGTATCACACACACAGCCCCCTCTCCAGTGCTTTATATACAGATATATAATATTATAGATATATTCCCTCTGTATCACACACACGCAGCCCCCTCTTCAGTGCTTTATATACATATATATAATATTATAGAGAGATTCCCTCTGTATCACACACACAGACCTCTCTCCAGTGCTTTATATACAGATATATAATATTATAGATAGATTCCCACTGTATCACACACACACAGCCCCCTCTCCAGTGCTTTATATACATATATATAATATTATAGAGAGATTGCCTCTATCACACACACAGACCTCTCTCCAGTGCTTTATATACAGATATATAATATTATAGATAGATTCCCACTGTATCACACACACACAGCCCCCTCTCCAGTACCTTATATACAGATATATATACAGATATATATATATATATATATATATATTATAATATTATATAGATTCCCTCTGTATCACACACACACAACCCCTCTCTAGTGCTTTATATACAGATATATAATAGTATAGAGAGATTCCCTCTGTAGCACACATACAGCCCCCTCTCCAGTACATTATATACAGATATATAATATTATAGATTCCCTCTGTATCACACACAGACAGCCCCCTCTCCAGTACCTTATATACAGATATATAATATTATAGATATATTCCCTCTGTATCACACACAGCCCCCTTCCCAGTGCTTTATATACAGATATATAATATTATAGATTCCCTCTCTATCACACACACACACAGTCCCTCCCCAGTACATTATATACCGATATATATTATTATAGAGAGGTTCCCTCTGCCTCACACACACAGTCCCCTCTCCAGTGCTTTATATACAGATATATAATATTATAGATTCCCTCTCTATCTCACACACACACACAGTCCCTCCCCAGTACCTTATATACAGATATATATTATTATAGAGAGGATCCCTCTGCCTCACACACACAGTCCCCTCTCCAGTGCTTTATATACAGATATATAATATTATAGATAGATTCCCTCTGTATCACACACACACAGCCCCCTCTCCAGTACTTTATATACAGATATATATTATAGATAGATTCCCTCTGTATCTTTCACACACAGCCCCCTCTCCAGTACCGTATATAGATATACATTATAGATTCCCTCTGTATCACACACACAGCCCCTCTCCAGTGCTTTATATACAGATATATAATATCATAGATTCCCTCTGTATCACACACACAGCCCCCTCTCCAGTACCGAATATACAGATATATAATATTATAGATAGATTCCCTCTGTATCACACACACAGCCCCCTCTCCAGTGCTTTATATACAGATATATAATATTATAGATAGATTCCCTCTGTATCACACACACGCAGCCCCCTCTCCAGTGCTTTATATACATATATATAATATTATAGAGAGATTCCCTCTGTATCACACACACAGACCTCTCTCCAGTGCTTTATATACAGATATATATTATAGATAGATTCCCTCTGTATCACAGACACAGCCCCCTCTCCAGTGCTTTATATACAGATATATAATATTATAGATTCCCACTGTATCACACACACACAGCCCCCTCTCCAGTACCTTATATACAGATATATATACATATATATATACAGATATATATACAGATTTATATATATATTATAATATTATATAGATTCCCTCTGTATCACACACACACAGCCCCTCTCTAGTGCTTTATATACAGATATATAATAGTATAGAGAGATTCCCTCTGTAGCACACATACAGCCCCCTCTCCAGTACATTATATACAGATATATATTATTATAGATTCCCTCTGTATCACACACACAGCCCCCTCTCCAGTACCTTATATACAGATATATAATATTATAGATATATTCCCTCTGTATCACACACAGCCCCCTTCCCAGTGCTTTATATACAGATATATAATATTATAGATTCCCTCTCTATCACTCACACACACAGTCCCTCCCCAGTACATTATATACAGATATATATTATTATAGAGAGGTTCCCTCTGCCTCACACACACAGTTCCCTCTCCAGTGCTTTATATACAGATATATAATATTATATATTCCCTCTCTATCACACACACACAGTCCCTCCCCAGTACCTTATATACAGATATATATTATTATAGAGATGATCCCTCTGCCTCACACACACAGTCCCCTCTCCAGTGCTTTATATAGATATATAATATTATAGATTCTAACTGTATCCCACACACAGCCCCTCTCCAGTGCTTTATATACAGATATATAATATTATAGATTCTAACTGTATCACACACACAGCCCCTCTTCAGTGCTTTATATACAGATATATAATATTATAGATTCCCTCTCTATCACACACACAGTCCCTCCCCAGTACCTTATATACAGATATTTATTATTACTATTATATATACAGTTATACACACACATACAGTTATACAGTCACACACACATACAGTTACACACACAGTTATACAGTCACACACACACACATACAGTTACACAACACTGTTATACAGTCACATACACACATACCTACAGTCACACACACCTACAGTCACACATATATAAATCACTCACACACACACACAGTCACACACATAGTTATACAGTCACACACACATACAGTCACACAGTTACACACACATACAATTACACACACATATATATATATATATATATATATATAGTCACAGACACACAGTCACACACGCACACACATACAGTCACATACACACATATAAAGTTACACACATACACAGTTACACACGTACAGCAGACATCCCAACCTGCAAAAACTCATTTCAGGGAGGTGGCTTCACCCGCTACTGCGCCGCCACCCCCCCTCCCAGTTATATATTGGACACCTTGAAACCCTAAATAATATAGAGACTTATCATTAAAGTAGCTTCCCACTAAAGTCACATTTAAAAGAAAGTTGCTTTATTGCACAACCGCATACAACAAACCTATTTTCCAGTGATCGTACACTTGTTGAATGCTTAAATATTTTAGAATTACGTGCAGTAAATAAGGTAGTATCTGTGTTTTATTTTATTAAAATCAGTGGGGGCTTTTTGGTTACTGATGCATGTTTTGAGGGTTCTATAACGTCCCAGCAACTAAAGGCATTCTTAAAGAAACACTTTTCCGGATTTGGGCCACATTGGATCATGGTACTTGGAGTTTCAGGGAGATTGCATTCCATTTGCTGACATCAGGGAGGCGCCATTACAATCAGGGAGACTCCCTGAACTTCAGGGAGAGTTGGGATGTCTGCATACATACAGTCACTCACACACACACACATATATACAGTCACACACACAGTCACACACACACATATATACAGTCACACACACACATATATATATATATATATATATATATATATATATAGTCACTCACACATAGTCACTCACTCACACACATACAGTCAGTTACACACACACACATATATATATACAGTCACTCACACACATACAGTCACACGACACACACATATATACAGTCACACACACATATATATATATAGTCACTCACACATACAGTCACTCACTCACACACATACAGTCAGTTACACACATATATATACAGTCACTCACACACATACAGTCACACGACACACACATATATACAGACACACACACACACATACAGTTATACACACACACATATATATATATATATATATATAGTCACTCACACATACAGTCACTCACTCACACACATACAGTCAGTTACACACATATACATACAGTCACTCACACACATACAGTCACACGACACACACATATATACAGACACACACACATACAGTTATACACACACACACACATATATATATATATATATATATATAGTCACTCACACATACAGCCACTCACTCACACACATACAGTCAGTTACACACACACATATATATATACAGTCACTCACACACAGTCACACGACACACACATATATACAGTCACACACACACATACAGTTATACACACACACATATATATATATATATATATATATATAGTCACTCATACATACAGTCACTCACTCACACATACAGTCACTCACTCACACACATACATATATATACAGTCACTCACACACATACAGTCACACACATACAGTTATACACACACACATATATATATATATATAGTCACTCACACATACAGTCACTCACTCACACACATACATATATATACAGTCACTCACACACATACAGTCACACGACACACACATATATACAGTCACACACATACAGTTATACACACACACATATATATATATATAGTCACTCACACATACAGTCACTCACTCACACACATACATATATATACAGTCACTCACACACAGTCACACGACACACACATATATACAGTCACATACACACACATAGCTGCACACATATACAGTCACATACACAAATATATAGTCACACACACATAGTTGCACACACATATACAGTCACTCACACACACATGTATATATAGTTACACACACATACAGTCACACAGTAACACACATACAGTTACAGTCACACACACAATATATATATAAAGTTACAGACACTTCGTTGTGAGAGTAATTTACTGACCAGATTATCAGACTGTGAGCAAGCACGCGCTATGCGGAAGTACGAAGCTAAAAAAGTGCAGCAACGTCATCAGCTCAAAGCACGCGGGAACAAGAATAGATGAAGAACTACGATTCCCAGAATGCCTTCACCCGAAAACTAGAAAAAAACAAATCTCAGAAACGAACTGTCGAACAGAATTTATTGCATTGAAAGTGTTATCGACAGTAAAGGGGTGCAAAACCACGTTACCTACCAGCATGCATTGCACTGCGCGTGCCTAGTAACCGCTACATCTAGGGGGTCTGGTCTCACGTTTGATTGACGTGTAGCGCATTTATGCCGCGTGTTTGTGCCTCTCTCTCGCCATCTAGTGGCTGTTTAGTGGTAAAGCTACATAAAGTTGCTGAATTCATTGTGTCACATAAAGTAAATATCTATAAGTACACGGTAACGCGCATGTGTATAATTGTGAGTGCACATATTTACATACATTGGGTATACAGTCCTATAAGGATCCTGTAACTAAACAAAATAATCATTTAAGTCTGACTCTGGATTTCTAGTGAAAAATGATATCCTGCAGCCTTGTAATTAACTCGTATGCCAGAAAGAACTGCAACTCATCCAATACATTAATACAATTTCTCACCATTTTGCACTGTACATTTAGCAATAAAAACTTTAACCCAGGGTTCTTTTACAAGAAAAATATCAAGTGGCTGATCAAAAGTCTAAATATTAAAGAGACATTATACACTAATTTTCATATAACTGCATGTAATAAACATTACTATAAAGAAGAATATGCACAGCTGCTGATATAAAAATCCAGTATAAATAGGCTTACCAGAAGTCCCACTTTTACTGGGATTGTCCCAGTTTGGAGGCGCTGTCCCAGTGTCCCACCCGGTTATTCATTCTGTCCCAGTAGGGTTGCCACCTCCGGGTTTCAAATCATGTGTCCTATTTTCAGACCAGTTGAAACCCGGACACAATATTTAAAATAACTGGACTGTGACTCTCCAGCATAGTTGGATGCTGGTACTTTGTTACATACAGCCCTGCTTAGCTTAACGTTTGTGTTCTTCAAAGTTTACATTTAGTAATACAGGCTGAGTGAGCACCATAGGGTTTTTTAATTTTGTAGTACTACTTGGTTTATTTTTCTAAGAATTTAACACCCCTCTGACCCCTGGTGACATCACCAGTGATACATCTTTAGGGGAATCATATGGGTATGACCAGGAAGTGCAGACAGGTAGGATTTTTGGCGTGGATCTTGCTTTACTTCATGCAGAATAGCATTTTGGCTGTTATCCTGTTGCATTATGGTATAGCGTAGCCACTTAAACAGCTTTAGCAGATATGTGCTTCTTTTTTACTTATTTCATTCAATGTTGTATTTATGCCTTATCAGTATTTGGCTCAGTTCCTTAATTAGACTCATAAAACACATATTACACTGCAGATATTACATTGTGATGTATATGCTTTTCACTATTTTATGAAATTGATAATTATGCTTGATGTTTGGCATTATTTAGAATATGAGATTTAGACAAATTATTTATTTGCTCATGTTGTGTTGCCATGACAATGTAATGGTGCTTTTTTCACTAGGGGGTGGTGTTATGGTCTATTTAAACTGTGTGATTCACTTGTTTGACTGAGGAAGGGTAAAGTATTCACAAAACATTACACACATAAAAGCTACTACTTTAAAGGTTCTGGTAATCACCACACCCTTGACCACGCCCCTGGCCACACCCCCACTGGCACTGCACCAGGTGGTCCCAGTTTCACCTCTAAAAATTATGGTAAGCCTAAGTATAAAACTTTTCAAAAACTTACTTAGAAGCTCCCAATTTAGCACTGTTGATTAGGTTAGGCTGGGACACACATTAAAAGGGGCTGAGAAAGCAGGAAGAGCAGACTCCCCCCCCCCTGCATATTAAAAGCCCCATTACACAAATAGGAGCTGCAGGAATATGTAGATTTATCAAGACTATTAGCACTTAGCAGCACTGTTGTCAGATGTCTCTGTAAAATCAACTTAAAGGGACAGTCAAGTCCAAAATAAACTTTCATGATTCATATAGGGTATGTAATTGTAAACAACTTTCCAATTTACTTGTATCACCAATTTTGCTTGGTTCTCTTGCATAGTTGCCAACATTTGAAAAATGTTTCCAGGGACACTTTGCAGCTATCAATTACCTGCATGACATTTTTTACCACACCCCCTGCCCTATAGTTCCGCCCACTTTGCCCAACCTACATATATAGCATAATTTTGCTCCGCCTATTTATTATGGTGAAAAAAAGATCTATAAAGAACCAATTTAAAGGGACATGAAACCCCAAAAAATTATTTCATAATTCAGATAGCGAATACAATTTTAAACAACTTTTTAATTTACTTCTATTATCTAATCTGTTTCATTCTCTTGGTATCATTTGTTGAAGGAGCAGCAATGCACTAATGGTTTCTAACTAAACACATGGGTGAGCCAATCACAATCAATATATATATGCAGCCACCAATCAACAGCTAGAACCTAGGTTCTCTGCTGCCCCTGAGCTTGCCTAGATAAACCTTTCAGTAAAGGACAGCAAGAGAAGGAAGCAAATTAAATAATAGAAGTAAATTGGAAAGTTGTTTAAAATTGTATTCTCTATCTGAATCATGAAAGAACATTTTTGGGTTTCATGTCCCTTTAAAAGGTTACATGCCCTTATGTCTCACTCCTGTGCAGGTTATGCAGTTTTAAAATGGATAATTCAAACAAAAGGCACATTCTGTGGCTTTGTATTAATAAAAAAAATAGCAGTCTGACTTTAATATATATATATATATATATATATATATATATATATATATATATATATATATATATATATATACAGTATATATATATATATATATTTAGCTTCCACATACCCTAGAACAAAACAAAACCCCAGCACAAACCCTCTCAACCTAAACTGATATGTGTGTGTGGAAAAAGATGTATATATATATATGTGTGTATGTGATTAAAATAACCAGTGCTGTGCAATATTTTTTTTACTTGTCAATGTCTATGTATTTACATATAAATTAATAATGACAATGACAGAGTGGTGGTTAGGGAGAAGAAAAACATCAATCTCTGAGGCTAATACAAACTGTCTGACCATTAAATCAAGAAGCCATGTTTGGAGCAGTTGTGCTCGATGAGATCTCCATCATGATGATGCTAAGTGTCTAGACTCTACTATAAGAAGCGCAGAAAAGTACCAACCACCTGGCTCTACTTGCTAATTTGTCTGTGTCTCTTCTGTGGGCAAAGTTAGTGAAGCTGCCTTCTTGTGCACTGCCAGATCTCCTGAGGGACACATAGAGTCCGGTCCATAGACCACTCACCTCCACACTCACTGACACTGGCACGTCTCCCCAACAGAACACCGCAGTGGCACCCGGGGACTAGCAGGGAGGAGCTGAGAGTGACATTAGTTTCACTGAGTCAGACGCCCACGCGCTCAACGGCAGCGCTGCGCAGTAAAAGATTAAAAAAACTTTAACGGAAGCCCTGCTGTGGTCGGGTTGCCCTCATTTTTGCCGGTACATTTAAATGGCCGGGACTGGGTCCCAAATTCCGGGACTGTCCCGGCAAAAACGGGACAGTTGGCAACTATGCTCTTGGTATTGTTAGTTAAAAGCTAAGCCTAGGTAGGCTCATATGCTAATTTCTTAGACCTTGAAGGCCGCCTCTAATCTGAATGCATTTTGACAGTTTTTCATCACTAGAGGGCGTTAGTTCAGGGCCGTTTCTAGGGAACTTGGCTCCCAGGGCAAAATTCCAAAATGCGCCCCGCCCCCCCAATTCTAAAGTGCAACATGGCTCCCAGTTTTTTTATATTTTAGTAAAATGCATTTAATCTCCTTGTGTCTATAAATCATCAGCTATGGATTTTCATACATTCCCATTTAATTGAACATTTAAATTAATGTTTAAGCACCAGGCTGATAAGTCCCCATTTTTTTCCAAGAACATTAATAGTAATATGAAGCCCAAAAATGTTATTTAGTGATTCAGACAGAGCATATAATTTTAAAAAAGTTTCCACTTTACTTCTATTATCAAATTTGCATTGTTCCCATTATGTTATTTGTTAACGAGATACCTAGGTAGGCATCTGGAGCACAACATGACAGGAAATAGTGCTGCCATATAGTGATCTTGCAAATGGATAATGATTTGACAGTGCAGTGTCCCTTTAAGGGAAAAGCAATTTTACAGTATACTGACCCTCAAATGGACTAAAAAATGCTATCCATGTAAAATAGATGCATATACACCTTATAATGTAATTCTAATAGTTTTGACCTAACTATATATAACAGTGTTACTATAAGTCCCAGAAGTAAGTAGGGTGCAGAAGCCTTTGCAACTGCATATACTCCAAATATCAGTAGGAGCACTATGGAGCTAAACAGTGTCAACTGTAATGCCTGAGCTTCTTTATGATTTTTAAATATAATTGACTTTGTAATTTTTTTACCCTGGTGCTACTGTTTGCTTTGAAGACTCATAAATGTAATTTCTATTTAGTCCCATACTGGAAATATATATATATACCTACATATACAAACAGTGCTAGACATATATAGATCATTATATATTCTATATTATCAGGGCTTATAGATAGATGTCTCTCTCTCTCTCTCTCTCTCTCTCTCTCTCTATATATATATATATATATATATATATATATATTACCAATTTATTACAGATTATATTATTAAATATTTCTAGATTTAAAAAAAATATTTAAGTCTTTTTACATTAGTTCTACTTTAAGCACGTTTATAAAAATATCCTAACATAAAATATTCCTGCTTTAAAATATAAACTGTTAAAAACAAAAGTAAGGCCTCATGTCTTCCTAAAATAACTGTCATATTTAGAGTAGAAGCTGAATATCGCATTCTAGCTCCTGTATGTGTATATATGTGAGCATATATATATATATATATATATATATATATATATATATATATATATGTTATACACATATATACAGCATAATGAAATAAACCTGGGAGACAGTAAATGTTGTTATGGGGGGATTATAACCCTGAGACCTGGGGTGTGAGAATATTTTGCTGGAATAGTATATGTGTGTGTGTGTGTATATATATATATGTGTGTGTGTGTGTATATATATATATATATATATATATATGTGTGTGTGTGTGTGTGTATATATATATATATATATATATACACACACACACACGCACACAATTCTTAAAGATCACAAGTCCATGTGAAAAAACAGGCTCATTGCTGATAACCCATTTTAGCACACATATATATATGTCTCACGTTGCTGATGACTCATTTTAGCATATATATATATATATATATATATATATATATATATATATATATATATATATATTTATATATCACATTGCTGATAACCCATTATAGCATATACAGGGAGTGCAGAATTATTAGGCAAGTTGTATTTTTGAGGATTAATTTTATTATTGAACAACAACCATGTTCTCAATGAACCCAAAAAACTCATTAATATCAAAGCTGAATAGTTTTGGAAGTAGTTTTTAGTTTGTTTTTAGTTATAGCTATTTTAGGGGAATATCTGTGTGTGCAGGTGACTATTACTGTGCATAATTATTAGGCAACTTAACAAAAAAACAAATATATACCCATTTCAATTATTTATTTTTACCAGTGAAACCAATATAACATCTCAACATTCACAAATATACATTTCTGACATTCAAAAACAAAACAAAAACAAATCAGTGACCAATATAGCCACCTTTCTTTGCAAGGACACTCAAAAGCCTGCCATCCATGGATTCTGTCAGTGTTTTGATCTGTTCACCATCAACATTGCGTGCAGCAGCAACCACAGCCTCCCAGACACTGTTCAGAGAGGTGTACTGTTTTCCCTCCTTGTAAATCTCACATTTGATGATGGACCACAGGTTCTCAATGGGGTTCAGATCAGGTGAACAAGGAGGCCATGTCATTAGATTTTCTTCTTTTATACCCTTTCTTGCCAGCCACGCTGTGGAGTACTTGGACGCGTGTGATGGAGCATTGTCCTGCATGAAAATCATGTTTTTCTTGAAGGATGCAGACTTCTTCCTGTACCACTGCTTGAAGAAGGTGTCTTCCAGAAACTGGCAGTAGGACTGGGAGTTGAGCTTGACTCCATCCTCAACCTGAAAAGGCCCCACAAGCTCATCTTTGATGATACCAGCCCAAACCAGTACTCCACCTCCACCTTGCTGGCGTCTGAGTCGGACTGGAGCTCTCTGCCCTTTACCAATCCAGCCACGGGCCCATCCATCTGGCCCATCAAGACTCACTCTCATTTCATCAGTCCATAAAACCTTAGAAAAATCAGTCTTGAGATATTTCTTGGCCCAGTCTTGACGTTTCAGCTTGTGTGTCTTGTTCAGTGGTGGTCGTCTTTCAGCCTTTCTTACCTTGGCCATGTCTCTGAGTATTGCACACCTTGTGCTTTTGGGCACTCCAGTGATGTTGCAGCTCTGAAATATGGCCAAACTGGTGGCAAGTGGCATCTTGGCAGCTGCACGCTTGACTTTTCTCAGTTCATGGGCAGTTATTTTGCACCTTGGTTTTTCCACACGCTTCTTGTGACCCTGTTGACTATTTTGAATGAAAGGCTTGATTGTTTGATGATCACGCTTCAGAAGCTTTGCAATTTTAAGAGTGCTGCATCCCTCTGCAAGATATCTCACTATTTTTGACTTTTCTGAGCCTGTCAAGTCCTTCTTTTGACCCATTTTGCCAAAGGAAAGGAAGTTGCCTAATAATTATGCACACCTGATATAGGGTGTTGATGTCATTAGACCACACCCCTTCTCATTACAGAGATGCACATCACCTAATATGCTTAATTGGTAGTAGGCTTTCGAGCCTATAAAGCTTGGAGTAAGACAACATGCATAAAGAGGATGATGTGGTCAAAATACTCATTTGCCTAATAATTCTGCACTCCCTGTATATATATATTATTAGGGAGTGCAGAATTATTAGGCAAATGAGTATTTTGACCACATCATCCTCTTTATGCATGTTGTCTTACTCCAAGCTGTATAGGCTCGAAAGCCTACTACCAATTAAGCATATTAGGTGATGTGCATCTCTGTAATGAGAAGGGGTGTGGTCTAATGACATCAACACCCTATATCAGGTGTGCATAATTATTAGGCAACTTCCTTTCCTTTGGCAAAATGGGTCAAAAGAAGGACTTGACAGGCTCAGAAAAGTAAAAAATAGTGAGATATCTTGCAGAGGGATGCAACACTCTTAAAATTGCAAAGCTTCTGAAGCATGATCATCGAACAATCAAGCGTTTCATTCAAAATAGTCAACAGGGTCGCAAGAAGCGTGTGGAAAAACCAAGGCGCAAAATAACTGCCCATGAACTGAGAAAAGTCAAGCGTGCAGCTGCCAAGATGCCACTTGCCATCAGTTTGGCCATATTTCAGAGCTGCAACATCACTGGAGTGCCCAAAAGCACAAGGTGTGCAATACTCAGAGACATGGCCAAGGTAAGAAAGGCTGAAAGATGACCACCACTGAACAAGACACACAAGCTGAAACGTCAAGACTGGGCCAAGAAATATCTCAAGACTGATTTTTGTAAGGTTTTATGGACTGAAATGAGAGTGAGTCTTGATGGGCCAGATGGATGGGCCCGTGGCTGGATTGGTAAAGGGCAGAAAGCTCCAGTCCGACTCAGACGCCAGCAAGGTGGAGGTGGAGTACTGGTTTGGGCTGGTATCATCAAAGATGAGCTTGTGGGGCCTTTTCGGGTTGAGGATGGAGTCAAGCTCAACTCCCAGTCCTACTGCCAGTTTCTGGAAGACACCTTCTTCAAGCAGTGGTACAGGAAGAAGTCTGCATCCTTCAAGAAAAACATGATTTTCATGCAGGACAATGCTCCATCACACGCGTCCAAGTACTCCACAGCGTGGCTGGCAAGAAAGGGTATAAAAGAAGAAAATCTAATGACATGGCCTCCTTGTTCACCTGATCTGAACCCCATTGAGAACCTGTGGTCCATCATCAAATGTGAGATTTACAAGGAGGGAAAACAGTACACCTCTCTGAACAGTGTCTGGGAGGCTGTGGTTGCTGCTGCACGCAATGTTGATGGTGAACAGATCAAAACACTGACAGAATCCATGGATGGCAGGCTTTTGAGTGTCCTTGCAAAGAAAGGTGGCTATATTGGTCACTGATTTGTTTTTGTTTTGTTTTTGAATGTCAGAAATGTATATTTGTGAATGTTGAGATGTTATATTGGTTTCACTGGTAAAAATAAATAATTGAAATGGGTATATATTTGTTTTTTGTTAAGTTGCCTAATAATTATGCACAGTAATAGTCACCTGCACACACAGATATCCCCCTAAAATAGCTATAACTAAAAACAAACTAAAAACTACTTCCAAAACTATTCAGCTATGATATTAATTAGTTTTTTGGGTTCATTGAGAACATGGTTGTTGTTCAATAATAAAATTAATCCTCAAAAATACAACTTGCCTAATAATTCTGCACTCCCTGTATATATATATCACACTGCTGATAACTAATTTTAGTATATATATATATATATATATATATATATATATAGGTATCCAAAACACCAGAACTCGCCCACAAAGGAATACTGCCTGGGTGCAAATTTGTAGAAGATATGCAGCCAAAAGAAAATGCACTCTCAGGGCTTTCATAAACAGGTTACTTTTATTTCTGTAACGTTTTCGGAGGTCTTGCCTCCTTCATCAGCATAAATAAAGTGAAAACAAACAAAATCTTAAATAGTGACATACTCACTCAAAATCATTTCAAACCACTACCTGTGCTGGCGCCAAAATTACCGGTGTTGGACCGCATAATGCGTTCCAAATGTGCTAAGTGGCGGAAGTAGTGCGCCAAACTACTTCCGATTGTCAAAAATCTATAGCCGTAAATAATCGGCTTTCTCTATATAAATGCCATAATTGTAAAGCCATTGTGGCGTGTTCATCTAATCACATAAAGCAAATACTTTAACATGCAAACGATTGTGCTAATATAATAAATAGTGATGGTAAATGTGACAGCCGTTTGTTACCATGACAACATAAACAATGCTGGAGTGTAATCCTGTGCAGGAACAGACAAACAGTAACTATGTTTCTAAATGCACCAAAGTGTGTTAGAACGGGCATGCTATTTGGCTACAATGTATGTGTTTAGAGATGCTGTATGTATTAATAAAAGAGGATAAACAAATCTATTTGTTAGTCACGCCAGCTGACATATTGTGCTATATGGATATGTTGTTATGTTACCTTATGTTAAAGATATTGAGTCAGTATATCCAATATACATAGAGGAATCTCATATGGAGATATATACCTCCGCTATATAACCTTCAAATTCTGCATAACTAAACTATGTAAAGATTATCGTCTATCTGCGATCTTCCCATTAGTATGAGCTATTAACGTGCATACTGTTCCTATCCTCTATGAAAGAACCTTATATGTATTCAAAACCTGAAACAAATATTTTTGAAATTTATACCGCTCACCTAGTTCCTATTGAGTGATGAGATTATGTACTCACATAATATTAAATCTCATAGTAAGAGCTACGTGGGTCATATATGTATATTCCACTCCTATCTTGTGGCTAACAATGCCCTCATATGCTCCCTATGTAAACCCTCCAAAGCATTGAAGCACAAACGTACAAAAAATGAACAAACTAAACTTAAAAAATAAACTTAAAAAATAAAAACAATTGATGTAACGGTCTTTCCATGAATTTAAACACTGCTTTAAACAGTATCCCATACGGGATGGATTTTGCTCTAATAGTCTTTGACTTTCGTATATACAGAATAAAGAGCGTTCGGTCATTCACTCCTGAATTTATGTATGCTGTGATCCACTCTGTGTTTATTTCTGTGCGTTCTTCAGTGTCTTCTATTACACCCTGGACCTCTGGGTTAATGTTGCCTTTAGGATCGAATGCTTAGTATGCATTGTATTCTCCTGGTTATTGTGCCATCAAATTATTCCCCATGTTGTTATTTCTTTTTCCTGGGATGCTTAAGGAATAAATGTCCAATTTTGGCTATGTGTACTGCTATGTGTGAAAGAAACTGGTAACTCCAAGGCACCACTATCCGACTTCCACACAGGTATTAGAAATACCAAAGATTCCTATCCCTGGTGCTGTGTGCCAACATGGTTTAGGTGCACCCCTAGAGCGAGGCACGCCGACCATATGGCGCACAGAGTCTTTATAGTCTAGGTGCCGTACCCTGCGTTTGTATCACATTATATAGCTATATTACACCAAAGCCTTAAAATCAGGGGTGGTGTTGAGCCCCCCTGGGTAAATGGTACCCAGTCGGTACATCCATTGTGCCTCTCGTTGCAGAAGTATTTTACCTCTGTCCCCCCCTCTATCTAATGGGGGTACATGATCAATAAGTGTGTATCTTATTGATGCCACCGAGTGTCTGTACTCTGCACAGTGTCTCGCTACCGGTTGTTCCGATTCCCCGGATTTATGAGCCGACCTTATGGCATGCCGATGATTGGCCATCCTTTCTCTCAGGGTACCTGTCGTTTTACCGACATAATGCCAAGAGCATGGGCATACCAATAAGTAGATAACATACGTGGTCGTACAGGTAATCGAATGTCGTATATGGAATTGCCTGTTGGTGTGAGGATGGTTAAATACTCTGGTACTTATAAGTCCATTACAGGTAGTGCATCCTAAGCATCTATAAGATCCTCTAATGTTAGTATGTGTCCTGGGATTGTAACTTGCCTTTGAGTCAGTTTTGACTAATAGGTCTCGCAGGTTTGTGCCCCTCCTATAGCCGACCATAGGCGTAAGATGTTTGCTAAATTGTAATTTTGGATCACTGGAAACGATAGGCCAATGTGTCCTTAAAGAGAGTCCAGCATTTCTGGTACTAGGAGAAAATGTAGTTGCCAGTATGATTTTGTCATCCCTGGTTTGTCTAGGTTCTTGAGCCAAAAGTTGTGCTTGTGTTACTTGTGACACTTCCTTCATCATCTGGCTGATGTGTTGGACCTTATAACTGTATATATCTCACATTGCTGATAAGTCATTGTAGCATATATATATATATATATATATATATATATACACATACATACACAGTGTATATATATATATATATATATATATATATATACTGTATATATCTCACATTGCTGATAACTCATTGTAGCATATATATATAAATAGAGACAATTGTTCACAGTATAACAACAACTTAACTAATAAAGAAAGAAAGGCCCTAAAAGAATTAGCTGAGAATGCCAATATAGTCATTAAAAAAAACAGACTATGATAACGAAATAATGAGACAGCTCATGGATACTAACAACTATATGGCCTTAAAGGGAGACCCCAAAATAAATTATATGCATCAATTAAATCACTTATTGGATGAAGGCCTAGAAAATGGCTTTATAAATAAAGCAACATATGACTATCTAATCAATAAGCAACCAAAGAAAGAGAAGGGGGAAAGAGAGCGCAAAAGAGAAGGGGGAGAGAGAGCGCAAAAGAGAAGGGGGAGAGAGAGAGCGCAAAAGAGGGAGGGAGAGAGCGCAAAAGACAGGGGGGAGAGAGCGCAAAAGAGAGGGGGGAGAGAGCACAAAAGAGAGGGGGGAGAGAGTGTAAAAGAGAGGGGGGAGAGAGCGCAAAAGAGAGGGGGAGAGAGAGCAAGAGAGGGGGAGAGAGAAAAATAGGGGGAGAGAGCGAGAGCGCAAAAGAGGGGGGAGAGAGAGAGCAAAAGAGGGGAGAGAGAGAGAGTAAAAGAGGGGGAGAGAGAGCAAAACAAGGGAGAGAGAGCAAAATAGGGGAGAGAGAAAAATAGGGGAGCGAGAGAGCAAAAGAGGGCGAGAGAGAGAGAGCAAAAGAGGGGGGAGAGAGCAGAAGAGGGGGGAAGAGAGAGAGAAAGCGAGCAAAAGAGGGGGGAGAGAGAGAGCAAAAGAGGGGGAGAGAGAGCAAAAGAGAGGAGAGAGAGAGCAAAAGAGGGGGGGAGAGAGCGCAAAATAGGGGGAGAGAGCTCAAAATAGAGGGGGAGAGAGTGCAAAAGAGAGGGGGGGGGAGAGGGAGCAAGGGTTGGAACCGCGGTTCTCAAAAAATTGGCCCGTGTACACGGGCTTAAGGACTAGTACAGTAATAAAAGAAAATCTATTAGGTCAGAAAAATCCGGTAAAAATGATAAAATCAGAGATATTATCAAATGTACAGATATGAATGTTATATATATGATACAGTGCGGCTTTAATTTAAAATACTTTGGACAAACCAGTAGGAAATTAAAAGATAGGATCAGAGAGCATATATTAGCCATTGAACATGGAAAAGATGTCACAACATTATACAGGCACTTCAAAGAGCAGCATCAAGGTAAATTACAAGCTATGAAATATTGGGGAATAAAAAAAGTACAAAAAGATAGCAGAAGAGGGAATATGGAGAAAAAAACTACTCAGACAGGAGGCAGAACTAATATATGAGTTTGGAACATTGTTCCCTTCAGGCTTGAATAGCAAACTTGATTTAAATTGCCTGACATAAACTAATTTACTAAACACACAACTTTACATTATAGTCATCACTCTGTTTTCCACTCTTCTGTGATATTTACCAATTTCCTCAAAACAAATATATTTTTAAACTTGATATGAGTACCATACACCAACTATGTGTTTATCTGTAGCACCATACACTAACTGAGGCCTAGATTTGGAGTTTGGCGTTAGCCGTGAAAACCAGCATTAGAGGCTCCTAACGCTGGTTTTAGGCTACCTCCGGTATTTGGAGTCACTCAAAAAAGGGTCTAACGCTCACTTTTCAGCCGCGACTTTTCCATACCGCAGATCCCCTTACGTCAATTGCGTATCCTATCTTTTCAATGGGATCTTTCTAACTCCGGTATTTAGAGTCGTGTCTGAAGTGAGCGTTAGACATCTAACGACAAAACTCCAGCCGCAGAAAAAAGTCAGTAGTTAAGAGCTTTCTGGGCTAACGCCGGTTCATAAAGCTCTTAACTACTGTACTCTAAAGTACACTAACACCCATAAACTACTTATGTACCCCTAAACCGAGGTCCCCCCACATCGCCGCCACTCGATTACATTTTTTTAACCCCTAATCTGCCGACCGCCACCTATGTTATACTTATGTACCCCTAATCTGCTGCCCCTAACACCGCCGACCCCTATATTATATTTATTAACCCCTAACCTGCCCCCCACAACGTCGCAGCCAGCTACCTACAATAATTAACCCCTAATCTGCCGACCGCAAAGTGCCGCCACCTACGTTATACTTATGTACCCCTAATCTGCTGTCCCTAACACCGCCGACCCCTATATTATATTTATTAAACCCTAATCTGCCCCCCTCAACGTCGCCTCCACCTGCCTACACTTATTAACCCCTAATCTGCCGAGCGGACCGCACCGCTATTATTATAAAGTTATTAACCCCTAATCCACCTCACTAACCCTATAATAAATAGTATTAACCCCTAATCTGCCCTCCCTAACATCGCCGACACCTAACTTCAAACATTAACCCCTAATCTGCCGACTGGAGCTCACCGCTATTCTAATAAATGTATTAACCCCTAAAGCTAAGTCTAACCCTAACACTAACACCCCCCTAAGTTAAATATAATTTAAATCTAACGAAATAAATTAACTCTTATTAAATAAATTATTCCTATTTAAAGCTAAATACTTACCTGTAAAATAAATCCTAATATAGCTACAATATAAATTATAATTATATTATAGCTATTTTAGGATTAATATTTATTTTACAGGTAACTTTGTATTTATTTTAACTAGGTACAATAGCTATTAAATAGTTAAGAACTATTTAATAGCTAAAATAGTTAAAATAATTACAAAATTACCTGTAAAATAAATCCTAACCTAAGTTACAATTAAACCTAACACTACACTATCAATAAATTAATTAAATAAACTACCTACAATTACCTACAATTAACCTAACACTACACTATCAATAAATTAATTAAATACAATTCCTACAAATAATAAATACAATTAAATAAACTAGCTAAAGTACAAAAAATAAAAAAGAACTAAGTTACAAAAAATAAAAAAATATTTACAAACATAATAAAAATATTACAACAATTTTAAACTAATTACACCTACTCTAAGCCCCCTAATAAAATAACAAAGCCCCCCAAAATAAAAAAATGCCCTACCCTATTCTAAATTACTAAAGTTCAAAGCTCTTTTACCTTACCAGCCCTGAACAGGGCCCTTTGCGGGGCATGCCCCAAGAAGTTCAGCTCTTTTGCCTGTAAAAAAAAACATACAATACCCAAGCCCTCCAACATTACAACCCACCACCCACATACCCCTAATCTAACCCAAACCCCCCTTAAATAAACCTAACACTAAGCCCCTGAAGATCTTCCTACCTTGTCTTCACCTCACCGGGTTCAACGATCTGTCCAGAAGAGCTCCTCCGATGTCCTGATCCAAGCCCAAGCGGGGGGCTGAAGAGGTCCATGATCCGGCTGAAGTCTTCATCCAAGCGGGGCAGAAGAGGTCTTCCATCCGATTGAAGTCTTCATCCAAGCGGGATCTTCTATGGTCATCCATCCGGAGCGGAGCGGCAGGATCCTGAAGACCTCCGACGCGGAACATCCATCCTGGCCGACGACTGAACGACGAATGACGGTTCCTTTAAATGACGTCATCCAAGATGGCGTCCCTCGAATTCCGATTGGCTGATAGGATTCTATCAGCCAATCGGAATTAAGGTAGGAATATTCTGATTGGCTGATGGAATCAGCCAATCAGAATCAAGTTCAATCCGATTGGCTGATCCAATCAGCCAATCAGATTGAGCTTGCATTCTATTGGCTGTTCCGATCAGCCAATAGAATGCGAGCTCAATAGCAATAGGAGCTGAGCGCGGCTTTTTTGCAGGTGTTAGGTTTTTTTTCAGCTCAAACAGCCCCATTGTTTTCTATGGGAGAATCGTGCACGAGCACGTTTTTGAGGCTGGCCGCTTGCGTAAGCAACTCTGGTATCGAGAGTTGAAGCTGCGTTAAATATGCTCTACGCTCCTTTTTTGGAGCCTAACGCAGCCTTTATGTGGACTCTCAATACCAGAGTTATTTTTATGGTGCGGCCAGAAAAAAGCCGGCGTTAGCTACGCGGGTCTTTACCGACAAAACTCCAAATCTAGGCCTATGTGTTTATTTCTAAAAAATATTTTTTCCTTTGTATATTAGTAATAATTCTTTATATATGATGGTCAAATTCCCATTGAATTGTGGATGTGAATTCTAAAAATAATGAATTGCTACTTAAAGTGACGAAAAGAAAAAAAAAGAAAAAAATTTCAAGTTTCTGAACAACAGTGAAAGGGTTAATTGACAAGCCCTTAAATATGGAGCACAGCTGAGCACTGATTATCTTGACAAAGGTTCTGATAGAAGCCGAAACGTGTAGAGAATCAATAAGCGTCAGCTAATGACATCATTAAGCTTCTACTCCCAGGACCGCTAAAGAGAAATAATTGTACCAGTTTCCGTCTATGAGAGGGGGGCTGATATTTCAAGATAGCGATAGGAGAGAAGGAACCTTTATTGTAAATCACTGACTCCCAGGACCGCTTTAGTACACCCCATGCCTATTTGCTCAATTTGAGAAGTAGAAGGTATGTTTACTATGCAGAGGAGTTGAAGACAACTATTCAGTTTTACAAAATATTTTTTTAAATAGTGCGCGCACTTGAAAGACTGTTACAAGTGAAGGATTGGATACAATTGCCCATGTGACGTAAAGACTGCAACAAAGGAGAAGAATACTGCAAGGTCTGTAACGGACAGAGAGCAGACTGGGATTGACTATATACGATACTTCAAGGTATTATCTATCAGTTTTATAACATCGAGACCAAAAATTCTTTATCTCATCGACTCAACAAATAATTATAAGCTGGCCAGCTTCTTGAACTTTATATTATAATTTTTATATTTTACAATTTTTTTATATCTCTAAAATCTTTTTAAAGCGCTTTATTAGATAATAAGTTATTAGACACCAGTGTCTTTGTTTTATTAAATATTAACATTTAGCACTATATGTAGAGGATCGTTGATATTAATAAATATTTTTTATAAACACCAATACTTCATCCTACTTTTTTAACTAGTCCTGTATATGTGATATACTTATTTAGGAACACTATTAGACAATATAACAAAGAACACGTGATTTGTGTCATATCCAGATAGTCGTAGGCGCCCCCTTCAAACCCTACAAAGAAACAAAACCTTCCAAGATAACAATTTAACCCCTTGAGTGCTAATGACGGCTCTGAGTCGTCACAAATTGTCTCAGTCAGGTGCTAATGACGGCTCAGAGCCGTCACTAGCACTCTCCCACTTTGAGGGAGATCTGGGGGCTTCCATCAGCTCCTACCCCGGCGATCTGGCCTGCATAGTGATAGACATCGCCGGGGCTTCACGTTACATGCAGTGACGTCACACGCAATGACGTGATGACGTCACTGTGTAACTTTATTGACAACTGACAATTGTCAGTTATAGGGAAATGGGGGCATGCTGCTTAGAAGCCTGTATCTCAGGCATCTAAGCAGCTACAGACCCCCAAGACCGTTGGAAAGGGAATCGGGAATCGCCTAACGTTTCCAATGGTATATAGTATGTGGTATTTAAATAAAAGAAAAAAAAGTTATTAAACAAAATGTTGAAAAAAGTAAAAAAAAAGATG
Source organism: Bombina bombina (assembly GCF_027579735.1). Lineage (NCBI taxonomy): Eukaryota > Metazoa > Chordata > Amphibia > Anura > Bombinatoridae > Bombina > Bombina bombina. The sequence continues at coordinate 476,099,962 of NC_069505.1, read as the reverse complement.
TGGGGGTCTTTAGGGGCTCATAAATAAAAATCAAAACTGCCTAGAGACCCCCAAAATATATTTTCTAAAAATAAACTAATATATTTAAAAAAAATAAAAATATTACTTTATATATTCTAACTAAATGATCACTGTAGTAATCAGTGTAAATGCAGTGATCACTTAGCTATAAAATGTCACATTCCCTTTTCCAGTATGGCTCCTGATATTATATTTGTAATCCCATGATCACCTAGATCATGTGGTTACAAATTACTAATGGTAGAGGGATGCTTTTTCTGAAAAAATAATAGTATTTTTATTATCAGCCTTTTGGCCTGTGTGTTAGGTGAGTAAGCATTTTCTTTGCTCAGCTCTCCCCATAGTCTAAAATCCTTTAATTTTTGCTGCAAAAAGCTTATTTTTTGCAGTAAAATTTATATTGAAAATATCTTTATTTTTGTTAAGAGAATTATGACTAAGCGTCTGATGAGCGCTGAGGAAGCAGCTGAGATTCTTATGAACTTAGACTCTGATTCCTTCTCTGATGACACATCTGCTGCAGAAGATTCTGACAGCGACTTTTTCCCTGGGCTGTCATCATATTGTGACAGTTCAAGTAAGACAGATGAACCAACTGAGCCACGGCGTGGCCGCAGACAGTTCAGAGCTGTCAGTTCTCGTGGCAGAGGGATGGCAACAACATCCGCAGTGGCCCCACAGCATACTGTAGGAGTCATGGGCATAGGGGATGTTGCAACAACATCTGCAGTGGCCACACAGCATACTGTGGGAGTCAGGGGCATGGGGGATGTTGCAACAACATCCGCAGTGGCCGCACAGCATACTGTGGGAGTCAGGGGCATGGGGGATGTTGCAACAACATCTGCAGTGGCCGCACAGCATACTGTGGGAGTCATGAGCAGGCCTGTTCCAAGCTACAACTGGACCTCCCCTAATATGGTTCAGCCAGTGTTGCCTCCATTTACTGGCAATTCTGGCCTCTTGGTGGGCACTGCAAATTTTGAACCCATCAACTACTTTCAGTTGTTTGTGGATGATGAGTTCTTAGAATTTATTGTTCAGCAGACAAATCTGTATGCTGAGCAATTTTTTCAAAATGCTGGTGCAGAACTGAGCCGCCATGCCAGAGCACATCGATGGACTGCAACCAATTTGCAAGAGATGAGGAAGTTCTGGGGCCTCACTCTGCTAATGGGGATCGTGCAAAAGCCAAGCATAGCCTCATATTGGTCAAAGCAGTCTACTCAAATGAACCCTATCTTCCCTGCTACAATGAGTACTGCTCAAGTTTTTTCATTATAATAATAATGCAAATGCTCTGCCACGGGACAACCCAGAACATGACCGATTGTTTAAAATAAGGCCTGTTGGGGGGGAACTTCCGGGTAGCGGCCATGACTGCTCGCAAGTTTTACAGCTCCTTCATCTCCTGCCACAAATCCGTTTGAAATCCTCTCTCTACTGTCCCATCGACCTTGTAGATGCGACCAAGATTGTAGGGTGCATCAAGCTTTCTAACAGCGTACCTTTTTTTTTGGATTTGAGGCACCTTTTAGGTCACCGGAGTATTTCAAGGGTTGCGGCCTACCAACTTTACCCCCTGGCAGGACACTAGTTTGTCTTGTTGTTAGGAAGCAGTGGTTTCCGCAAAACACTGCATAAGGCTTTTCTTGTAAGACACGTTATATAGTTCAAAAAGTGCCATTTTCCTTCGTACCTGCCTACCATATATATGTTATGGAGATCTCCTTCAACTTCCTGGAAGAGCTAAGAAGCCTACTTGCCTCCCACCATGCTGCCTTGGAGGACAAGCTTTATCCTGCACCCAACCGCAGCAGCGTCTGCCTAGCCCAACCATCCCACCAGCCTGAAATACATGTTGGGGAGGCTGGGAGTGATATTGCTTTGGGGCCCCGGCGTTCACACCCAGCCCTTAACATACCAGCGGGGGACCGAAATTCTGAAGCCGCAGCAAAGACGCACCTGGAAGTGGTGTGTGCAACAGGAGAAACAACAGAGTTAAAGAGCTCTGACAGCCCTCTACAAACCTATACCGATACTCTAGAGGTGATTCTGCCTGGTGCTCTGCTGTGTAGGGGAGATGATATGCCCAGCTCCCTAGCGCTCCCATATTGGAGACAGGATTACAGTTATGGTGGTTGGGGGCTGCATGCTAAATACTCTCCTTCAACATCGACGACATCAGGTGCGTCCCTCCGGGACGCAAAGCGGCTCCAGCAGGCTCTGTTCGAGATCTATGTGTCTCTTTTTGTCACTCAGCTACCTCATAAGTGGGACCCGGGTGGCCTGTTTGCCCTCCGTATTTGGGACTCAGGGTCCATTTTGTGAAAACCTGGTTATTGCCCTATTAAACTGAACTCACAAGTCAGGTAGGATGGGACTCTCTGACATTTATAATAGGACTTTGGAAGTGTCTCTCTGAGAGTTGAGATAGAGCTCAGCTGGGCTTTCTCGTACACAGATGTGGACTTACTTAAAACCACCATCCTGGCTTTCAGCCCCCCTCCTTGGTAAACCACTGAACAAGCATATACTGACTCTCTACAAAACGTCTAAAGCTTATTTAATTATGTAAAGGACAGCTTGCATCTTTCATATAAGTACTTCTAGCCATACACCACTTGGACTTTACCCATTCTCACCAAGATTTTAACTTTTATTATAAGATAAGTAGTGTTCACATGCACTGTCTTTAAGTTCTCACCATGTACCCTATATAGCTGCTTCCTTGACAGGGGGGTTTATATGATCTGACTGCTCAATGTTCAAAGTTCAACAACAATTAACATATGTTACTGTGATTTATTAATGCTAGGCGGTGTTATATATTGCCCCATATGTAGACCAAAAGTTTTGTGCAGGCTGGCCCTGCTCTTGCATTACTTCAGATTGATCTTGCATTCTATTGGCTGTTCCGATCAGCCAATAGAATGCGAGCTCAATCTGATTGGCTGATCCAATCAGCCAATCGGATTGAACTTGAATCTGATTGGCTGATTCCATCAGCCAATCAGAATTTTCCTACCTTAATTCCGATTGGCTGATAGAATCCTATCAGCCAATCGGAATTCGAGGGACGCCATCTTGGATGACGTCCCTTAAAGGAACCTTCATTCGGACTTAGGACATTGCAAGAAGAGGATGGATCCGCGCCGGAGGTCTTCAACATGGAGCCGCTTGTCACCGCTTTGAAGAAGATGGTTGCCGGTCCGGATCTACTCTTCTGCCCGGATAGGAGGAAGTCTTTGGAGCCTCTTCTGGACCTCTTCAGCCGCCACTTGATAGAAGACTTCAGCCGGATTATGGATCGCCAGCCCCCCGCTTGGGCTTGGATGAAGACTTCGGAGGCTTGGATGAAGACTTCGGAGGACGGATCGGTGAACCTGGCATGGTGAAGATAAGGTAGGAAGATCTTCAGGGGCTTAGTGTTAGGTTTATTTAAGGGGGGTTTGGGTTAGATTAGGGTTATGTGGGTGGTGGGTTGTAATGTTGGGGGGGGGTATTATATGTTTTTTTACAGGCAAAAGAGCTGAATTATTTGGGGCATGCCCCGCAAATGGCCCTTTTCAGGGCTGGTAAAAGAGCTTTGAACTTTTTTAATTTAGAATAGGGTAGGGCATTTTTTTATTTTGGGGGTCTTTGTTATTTTATTAGGGGGCTTAGAGTAGGTGTAATTAGTTTAAAATTGTTGTAATATTTTTCTAATGTTTGTAAATATTTTTTTATTTTTTGTAACTTAGTTCTTTTTTATTTTTTGTACTTTAGTTAGTTTATTTAATTGTAGTTATTTGTAGGTACAGTATTGTATTAGGTTTAATTGTAACTTAGGTTAGGATTTATTTTACAGGTAATTTTGTAATTATTTTAACTATTTTAGCTATTAAATAGTTCTTAACTATTTAATAGCTATTGTACCTGGTTAAAATAAATACAAAGTTGCCTGTAAAATAAATATTAATCCTAAAATAGCTACAATGTAATTATTATTTATATTGTAGCTATATTAGGGTTTATTTTACAGGTAAGTATTTATCTTTAAATAGGAATAATTTATTTAATAAGAGTTAATATATTTCGTTAGATTTAAATTATATTTAATTTAGGGGGGTGTTAGTGTTAGGGTTAGACTTAGCTTTAGGGGTTAATCCATTTATTAGAGTAGCGGCGAGATCCGGTCGGCAGATTAGGGGTTAATAATTGAAGTTAGGTGTCGGCGATGTTAGGGAGGGCAAATTAGGGGTTAATACTATTTCTTATAGGGTTATTGAGGCGGGAGTGAGGCGGATTAGGGGTTAATAACTTTATTATAGTAGCGGTGAGGTGCGGTCGGCAGATTAGGGGTTAATTATTGTAGGTAGCTGGCGGCGACGTTGTGGGGGGCAGATTAGAGGTTAATAAATATAATATAGGGGTCGGCGGTGTTAGGGGCAGCAGATTAGGGGTACATAGGGATAACGTAGGTTGCGGCGGTGTACGGAGTGGCAGATTAGGGGTTAATAATAAAATGCAGGGGTCAGCGATAGCGGCGGCGGCAGAATAGGGGTTAATAAGTGTAAGGTTAGGGGTGTTTAGACTCGGGGTACATGTTAGGGTGTTAGGTGCAGACGTAGGAAGTGTTTCCCCATAGGAAACAATGGGGCTGCGTTAGGAGCTGAACGCTGCTTTTTTGCAGGTGTTAGGTTTTTTTTCAGCTCAAACAGCCCCATTGTTTCCTATGGGAGAATCGTGCACGAGCACGTTTTTGAGGCCGGCCGCGTCCGTAAGCAACTCTGGTATCGAGAGTTGCATTTGCGGTAAAAATGCTCTACGCTCCTTTTTTGGAGCCTAACGCAGCATTTGTTTGAACTCTCGATACCTTTTTTGGAGCCTAACGCAGCCCTTCTGTGAACTCTAAATACCAGCAGTATTTAAAAGGTGCGGGGAAAAAAAAGCATGCGTAGTTAACGCACCCCTTTGGCCGCAGAACTCTAAATCTAGCTGTTAGTCCCTTGTTTTTAGATAAGATATTGATATTAGAGCCACAGCATCCTGCCTCACCTATGGTTACTCTTTGAGAACTTTGAGGATCATTTCCCCCCCAGAGGTAGAAGGCACATCTCATCTCGCACAATATGGCAGTAGTAGTGTCCTTTCATAGTTCCTTAGATAAATTATGTCATGAGGTTTACCTTTCCTAGTTCATAAATGCTTGCATTGGCTCTTTAGTTGCACTTCCCATCCTATGAGGATTTCCCCTAAACATTCTTTTAACCTAGTAGTAGCGAGTCTCATAGTATTATATATTTCTTAACTGCAGGTATGTGGGGCCAAAATACTTTGTGTCTTTCCCATTCATTCTAGGGATCTATACACAAAAATATATATACAAAAAAAAATAAGGGTCCATGAGTGGCCCTCTCGAATTCATGCTCACCTACTTTATACTTTGGTTATGGCAACCCTATGTGGCCCAAAAGTGGCTGCTTACATCATATAGTGGGTGTTCAATTAACATAACATTTATTGGCCTAGATTTGGAGTTCGGCAGTAGCCGTCAAAACCAGCGTTAGAGGCTCCTAACGCTGGTTTTGGCCGCCCGCTGGTATTTGGAGTCAGTGATTAAAGGGTCTAACGCTCACTTTTCATCCGCGACTTTTCCATACCGCAGATCCCCCTACGCCATTTGCGTATCCTATCTTTTCAATGGGATCTTTCTAACGCCGGTATTTAGAGTCGTTTCTGAAGTGAGCGTTAGAGCTCTAACGACAAAACTCCAGCCGCCTGAAAATAGCAGGAGTTAAGAGCTTTCTGGCTAACGCCGGTTCATAAAGCTCTTAACTACTGTACCCTAAAGTACACTAACACCCATAAACTACCTATGTACCCCTAAACCGAGCTCCCCCCACATCGCCGCCACTCGATTAAAATTTTTAACCCCTAATCTGCCGACCGCCACCTACGTTATACTTATGTACCCCTAATCTGCTGCCCCTAACCCCGCCGACCCCTATATTATATTTATTAACCCCTAATCTGCCCCCCACAACATCGCCGCCAGCTACTTAAAATAATTAACCCCTAATCTTCCGACCGCAAAGCGCCGCCACCTACGTTATCCCTATGTACCCCTAATCTGCTACCCCTAACACTGCCGACCCCTATATTATATTTATTAACCCCTAATCTGCCCCCCTCAACGTCGCCGACACCTGCCTACACTTATTAACTCCTAATCTGCCGAGCGGACCTGAGCGCTACTATAATAAAGTTATTAACCCCTAATCCGCCTCACTAACCCTATCATAAATAGTATTAACCCCTAATATGCCCTCCCTAACATCGCCGACACCTAACTTCAATTATTAACCCCTAATCTGACGACCGGAGCTCACCGCTATTCTAATAAATGTATTAACCCCTAAAGCTAAGTCTAACCCTAACACTAACACCCCCCTAACTTAAATATAATTTACATCTAACGAAATAAATTAACTCTTATTAAATAAATTATTCCTATTTAAAGCTAAATACTTACCTGTAAAATAAATCCTAATATAGCTACAATATAAATTATAATTATATTATAGCTATTTTAGGATTAATATTTATTTTACAGGCAACTTTGTATTTATTTTAACCAGGTACAATAGCTATTAAATAGTTAAGAACTATTTAATAGCTACCTAGTTAAAATAATAACAAATTTACCTGTAAAATAAATCCTAACCTAAGATATAATTAAACTTAACACTACCCTATCAATAAAATAATTAAATAAACTACCTACAATTACCTACAATTAACCTAACACTACACTATCAATAAATTAATTAAACACAATTGCTACAAATAAATACAATTAAATAAACTATCTAAAGTACAAAAAATAAAAAAGAACTAAGTTACAAAAAATAAAAAAATATTTACAAACATAAGAAAAATATTACAACAATTTTAAACTAATTACACCTACTCTAAGCCCCCTAATAAAATAACAAAGCCCCCCAAAATAAAAAATTCCCTACCCTATTCTAAATTAAAAAAGTTACAAGCTCTTTTACCTTACCAGCCCTGAACAGGGCCCTTTGCGGGGCATGCCCCAAGAATTTCAGCTCTTTTGCCTGTAAAAGAATAAATACAATACCCCCCCCCCCAACATTACAACCCACCACCCACATACCCCTAATCTAACCCAAACCCCCCTTAAATAAACCTAACACTAAGCCCCTGAAGATCTTCCTACCTTGTCTTCACCATCCAGGTATCACCGATCCGTCCTGGCTCCAACATCTTCATCCAACCCAAGCGGGGGTTGGCGATCCATAATCCGGTGCTGAAGAGGTCCAGAAGAGGCTCCAAAGTCTTCCTCCTATCCGGCAAGAAGAGGACATCCGGACCGGCAAACATCTTCTCCAAGCGGCATCTTCGATCTTCTTCCATCCGGTGCGGAGCGGGTCCATCTTGAAGCAGGCGACGCGGATCCATCCTCTTCTTCCGTTGTCTCCCGACTAATGACGGTTCCTTTAAGGGACGTCATCCAAGATGGCGTCCCTCGAATTCCGATTGGCTGATAGGATTCTATCAGCCAATCGGAATTAAGGTAGGAATTTTCTGATTGGCTGATGGAATCAGCCAATCAGAATCAAGTTCAATCCGATTGGCTGATCCAATCAGCCAATCAGATTGAGCTCGCATTCTATTGGCTGTTCCGATCAGCCAATAGAATGCGAGCTCAATCTGATTGGCTGATTGGATCGGCCAATCGGATTGAACTAGATTCTGATTGGCTGATTCCATCAGCCAATCAGAAAATTCCTACCTTAATTCCGATTGGCTGATAGAATCCTATCAGCCAATCGGAATTCGAGGGACGCCATCTTGGATGACGTCCCTTAAAGGAACAGTCATTCGTCGTTCAGTCGTCGGTCCGGATGGATGTTCCGCGCTGGAGGTCTTCAGGATCCTGCCGCTTCGCTCCGGATGGAAGACCATAGAAGATGCCGCCTGGATGATGACTTCAATCGGATGGAAGATCCTCTTCTGCCCCGCTTGGATGAAGACTTTGACCGGATCATGGACCTCTTCAGCCCCCGCTTGGGCTTGGATCAGGACATCGGAGGAGCTCTTCAGGACGGATCGGTGAACCTGGATGGTGAAGACAAGGTAGGAAGATCTTCAGGGGCTTAGTGTTAGGTTTATTTAAGGGGGGTTTGGGTTAGATTAGGGGTATGTGGGTGGTGGGTTGTAATGTTGGGGGGGGGTATTGTATTTATTCTTTTACAGGCAAAAGAGCTGAACTTCTTGGGGCATGCCCCGCAAAGGGCCCTGTTCAGGGCTGGTAAGGTAAAAGAGCTTGTAACTTTTTTAATTTAGAATAGGGTAGGGAATTTTTTATTTTGGGGGGCTTTGTTATTTTATTAGGGGGCTTAGAGTAGGTGTAATTAGTTTAAAATTGTTGTAATATTTTTCTTATGTTTGTAAATATTTTTTTATTTTTTGTAACTTAGTTCTTTTTTATTTTTGGTACTTTAGCTAGTTTATTTAATTGTATTTATTTGTAGGAATTGTGTTTAATTAATTTATTGATAGTGTAGTGTTAGGTTAATTGTAGGTAATTGTAGGTAGTTTATTTAATTTTTTTATTGATAGGGTAGTGTTAGGTTTAATTATATCTTAGGTTAGGATTTATTTTACAGGTAAATTTGTTATTATTTTAACTAGGTAACTATTAAATAGTTCTTAACTATTTAATAGCTATTGTACCTGGTTAAAATAATTACAAAGTTGCCTGTAAAATAAATATTAATCCTAAAATAGCTACAATGTAATTATAATTTATATTGTAGCTATATTAGGATTTATTTTACAGGTAAGTATTTAGCTTTAAATAGGAATCATTTATTTAATAAGAGTTAATTAATTTCGTTAGATGTAAATTATATTTAAGTTAGGGGGGTGTTAGGGTTAGGGTTAGACTTAGCGTTAGGGGTTAATACATTTATTAGAATAGCGGTGAGCTCCGATCGGAAGATTAGGGGTTAATAATTGAAGGTAGGTGTCGGCGATGTTAGGGAGGGCAGATTAGGGGTTAATACTATTTATGATAGGGTTAGTGAGGCGGATTAGGGGTTAATAACTTTATTATAGTAGCGCTCAGGTCCGCTCGGCAGATTAGGAGTTAATAAGTGTAGGTAGGTGGCGGCGATGTTGGGAGCGGCAGATTAGGGGTTAATAAATATAATATAGGGGTCGGCGATGTTAGGGCAGCAGATTAGGGGTACATAGGGATAACGTAGGTTGCGGCGGTTTACGGAGCGGCAGATTAGGGGTTAAAAAAATATGCAGGGGTCAGCGATAGCGGGAGCGGCAGATTAGGGGTTAATAAGTGTAAGGTTAGGGGTGTTTAGACTCGGGGTACATGTTAGAGTGTTAGGTGCAGACGTAGGAAGTGTTTCCCCATAGGAAACAATGGGGCTGCGTTAGGAGCTGAACGCTGCTTTTTTGCAGGTGTTAGGTTTTTTTTCAGCTCAAACAGCCCCATTGTTTCCTGTGGGAGAATCGTGTACGAGCACGTTTTTGAGGCCGGCCGCGTCCGTAAGCAACTCTGGTATCGAGAGTTGCATTTGCGGTAAAAATGCTCTACGCTCCTTTTTTGGAGCCTAACGCAGCATTTGTTTGAACTCTCGATACCAGAGTTAAATTTATGGTGCGGCCAGAAAAAAGCCCGCGGAGCGTTAACAGCCCTTTTACCGCCAAACTCCAAATCTAGGCCATTGTGTATTATGAGAAAGTAATTTGTCATTCAATTATATTGTTTATCTGACATGTGTTTGCAGCTTATTCGGTAATAATTTTTTGTTCCTTATATTGTGTATTGGCAATTACTAATTGTTTGTTTGAGATAAAAACCTCAATAAAAATATTTAAAAAAAATAAATAAAAAAAAATAAGGCCTGTTCTTGACCATTTATTGGCAAGATTTCAAGAGTGCTATACTCCAGGCCAGAACATATCGGTTGATGAATCCTTGATCTTATATAGGGACGTATTGTTTTTAAACAATACATTCCTTCTAAGAGAGCTCGCTATGGGGTCAAGCTGTATAAGCTGTGCGAGAGCTCTAGTGGATACACCTATCGTTTTAGGGTATACACTGGCAAGGATTCTGTTCTAGCACCCCCTGACTGTCCCTCCTCCCTTGCTACAAGTGAAAAAATAATGTGGGACTTACTCCACCCAATATTTAATAAAGGTTACCATGTATATGTGGATAACTTTTACACTGGTGTGCCATTATTTAAATTGCTATATAGCAAGGGCACTGTTGCGTGTGGCACAATCCGTGCCAATCGCAAAGTCTTTCCGACTCACATGTTCAGAAAGCAAAAAAGAGGAGAGACCTCAGCTTTGCGCTCTGATGAGCTGCTAGCTGTGAAATTCACAGACAAGAAGAATGTGCATCTTCTCACAACTATACATGATGAGAGCACATCACCTGTTTATGTCAGGGGGCAGAGCACTCCAACTATGAAACCCATATGTGTCCTGGATTATAATCAGCATATGGGAGGGGTAGATAAGACTGACCAGATGCTTGAACCATACTCTGCTTCTCGCAAAGCATATACATGGTACAAGAAACTGGCAGTCCACTTGATACAATTGTCAATGCTTAATGCATTTGTCCTGTATCAGGCTACCCAAGGAAGAGGGCTACGTTTCCTGAAATTTCAGGAATCTATTATTAAAAGCCTTCTCTCCGACTAAAATCACAATTCTGGGTCTGTTATGGGATGAGACTTCCGTTGGGGGTGGAGCCACGACAAGGTGTGCTCTGAGCTGGCGTGTTGCAGAGAAGCGCCGCCTAAAATTATCTCCCCGGCTCCAGCCGCATAGCCCGAGTTCACATCGAGGTTTCGGAGCGGCAGTGAGAAGGAGTACAACTCCGGGAGCTGGAAGTCTCTCTGGCCGGTCGGGCCACAGCGGCAAGGTGCAGGATCTGGGACCACTGGAGGTGTCTTGGATTTGGTCCAAGGAGGTATCAAGTTCCGGCGACATCCAGCAGAGAGCGAAGGTGTACTGACACCAAACCGGAGGCTGTTTGCCGCATCAGTTGCTGGAGGATGGGGCTGCGGTTGCCTAGAGATATCCGGGAGACTACGCTCCTGTTTCACAGTGTGCCCTGGTGTTACGTGTGTGAAAGGCCCGAGCTTATGCTGTCCTCTGTTCCGGTGTGATCCATTGTTACTGCCAGCCTGGTTAGGGCACTTTGAGGGCCCTAAAGAAAATCTTTGGAAGCCATGAGACCCTCTCCGACACGCAAGTAATAACGCATTAGCAGTACTTTATACCCGGTAAAAAATGGTTTGCCTGCAGTTTTTTATATATACATGACTTGCATATCCCGGAGTAAACCTTATTTTGGAACATAGTGTGCTGCAACAAATTGAAATTCTGAATAGATGGATTGATCCTCTTTCATAAATTCAAGATCCTCTAATCACTTCTAGTGATCTATCATAGTAAATTTTTGGTGACTGTAAAGGCTTTGTTATTAAGGTGTTTCTTGGAAGAACTGAGCTAATCAGCACTTTGGAGATCGTCAGTGGGACATTTATACCCAGAAAAGGCTTCTAACAGTGGAGTACACTCCTGCCTATTTTACAGGGACACCATTACATTGAACAGTTAAATATTTACTGTTAACTATTGTGATCTGGGTTTGGTTTATTTATATTTTTTTGGTTATTTATTTGCTTATCAGAGTTCTTGTCTCGACATTTAATTGATAATATCAGTCCTTATTACGGGCTGAGTATAGCTACCAAGCTGTATATAATTCCTATCTTGTAATTATCAAAGATCTATTGTTAGCTGGTAAACTAATTCATGATAGCAGGCGCTCACACTTATTGGTTGGGGAAATCGGCAGCTGGGGTCTGTCTTTACATGTTTTGATAATCTCCACAGTTTGAAATTTTCAACACAAAAAAAAAAAAGGGGGAGAAAAAGAAAAAAGAGGAGGAAGGAAAGAGTAAGTTTTTTTTGCACTAAAATCACACTGGTAGATTTTGTTTTTGTTTTGCTATATTTCGATTAATGGAAAAATTTGTCACACAGGTGAAAAAAAATTCACTCATAATGCCTGCTAAACTTAAAGACAAAAAACATAAGGAAGTGGATGTAAGTTCAGACTCTATTGTAGAAACTATGGTTAACTCTCTTGATACGCAATCATTGGTAACTCAGCTCAGTCAGGTGTTTACCCCTCAATTTAATTCTATAAAAAAAGATCTCTCAAGTATTGTCTCTAGGCTAGATTCTCTCTCAGGAGAAGTCAAACAATTTGCATCCAGGATGTCAGAGGCAGAGATGATGATTTCTGACTTAGAGGATCAGGTTAATATACAAGAGAGCACTTTTTCTAGTCAGGAATCCAAAATACATAATTTACAAGTCCGATTAGAGGAACTAGAAGATCGATCTAGGCGTAACAATATTCGTCTAGTCGGCCTTCCTGAAACATCTGAATATAATAAATTATTAAATTTTACATCTACAGTGCTACCGCAAATGCTAGGGTTCCCCCCTCACCAACTTCCTCTTTCAATTGAGAGAGCCCATAGACTGGGCACAAGGAAAATTAATGAGGATGGAACAACTAGATGTAGGATTTGTATTTTTAAGCTTCTCAAATTCCAAGATAAGATTGAAATGCTTAAATTGTACAAAAAATTGGACACCTTTACTATAGCAGATAAAAAAATCCTGTTATTTCAATACTTTTCAAACGAGACAAACATGAAAAGAAAGAGTATGGCGCCATATTGTACACAAATGATAAATAAGGGAATAAATGCACGTATGTTCTACCCAGCTAGAATTATAGTGGAAAAAGATGATAACAGATTAGCCTTGAATACTGTTGATGAGGCAAAGAGATACCTGTCTGAAAATGTGTAACGGTATCAGAATATGTCTTTTTTTCTTTTTATATTCTAAAAATTCAGAATTTAGATGACCTATATGATTTCCTCAGGGGAAAAGCAATGTAAATTTGCGTGTATAAATCTTAGGATGTTTGTGCTTATTATAATCCAGGTTGTTATATACCTTGTTCGTATGTTGTTGGTATATATGGTTTATTCTTTTAGCATTTTAGTTTTTTTTTTTTTAGTTTTTTTTTTTTGGCCCCCTCTCCTCCCTCTCCCTCTACCTCTTTGGTCCAGGGGCTCTCCCTACCCTCAAATCCTAGCTTTAAACCCCCTTGATGTCAAGTAATAAGGGGAAACTAAATATTTTGTCTTGGAACATTGGTGGAGTTACGTCACCAAAAAAACGTAAATTAATAATCAAAAAATTAAGTGAACAGGACCCGAATTTGGTCTTTCTACAGGAAACACACCTAAAAGCCTCAGAAATTCCCAAATTGAGATCTAGATGGGTAGGGGAGGTATTAGGAAACCCATGTTGTGGCAGGAAGTCAGGTGTTGCAATACTACTTAATAAAAATCTCTCCTATAAGATAACACATGTTGAATTAGACCCTAAAGCTAGATATATTATTTTACAAATAAAAATCAATGAAATAAAATTTGTTTTCTGTAATATATATGCACCAAATATGTTTTGTAAATCTTTCTGGGAAAGGTTAAAAGTTAAATTGTTCCCTTTCATATCAGATAATCTCATAAAAGGTGGAGATTTCAATCTGTCCTTATGCCCAGAGTTAGAAAGATTTTCAAAGAAATATCTAAAAGTTTATATGAAGTACGCCAAATATATTAAGAGTTTTTGTCATAAACTCAAAATAATCGATATTTGGAGGATGTATAACCCAGATACTCGCTCCTTTACTTGTGAGTCAAAAACTTATAGAACATTCTCTAGAATTGACTTCCTATTAGTTGCAGAATCATTATCTCTCCAGAAAGTAGCACCCAAAATAAGTGATATTGCAATATCAGATCATGCTATTGTTTCACTGTCTTTGCATATTTTTCCTAGACCGCAAGGAAATAGGCAAGTCTTTGTATTTCCCAGATTTATGTATAAAAATATTAGATTTGTACGATGGCTCAAGCAAAGATGGAAAGACTACTGTACACATAATATAGATTATCTGAATAAAATAGAGACATTTTGGGAGGCATCTAAAACAGTTTTAAGAGGAGAGATAAAAGCATATATGTGCAAGAAGAAAAAGACAGGGATGGCTAGAGAGATGCAACTTGCGAATCAAGTTAAAAACACTTATAAAAAATACATCAATGATACAAGTCGGGTAAACTGGGTATATTACTCCAGGGCAAGGCAGGAAAGAGACATATTTTTAAAACAGAAATCCAATGAAGAAGAGAGGAAAATAAGCTTGCATTTTAGAGGCCACTACGGTAGTTCGGCTAAATACTTGGCTAAACTAGTTAAAAATAGAAAAAAGAATAACTATATATTAGCTACTAAAGAGGGTGGTCAAAGATATACAGATTCCTCAGATATTAGTAAGATTTTCCACTCATAGTATCAGAATTTTTATTCACAGACGTGCAACAATGAGGTTAATAAAAAAAAAAATTGGACGCAAATTAAGACACCGTTAGTCTCTTTAGAACTTCTAAATATGCTTAATGTCCCAATTACTGGAGATGAGATTGGAAAAGCTATAGAAAAGGCTAAATTGGGTAAGGCAGCATGCCCTGATTGTTTACCTGCAGAATATCTTAAAATTCTTGCTGATGAAGTGAAACTAATTCTTAAAAAAAATTTTAATAGCTATTTCTCAGCAGGCAATATATCCTCCGCCTATTTTTCAGCCGCCAACATCTCTCTAATTCTTAAAAAAGATAAAAATCCAGAAGAGGTGGCATCATATAGACCTATATCAGTTCTTAATATAGATTATAAACTTTTAACCTCTATTGTTGCTGCTAGATTTATGAGATGTTTGGAAAATCTTATTCACAGTGATCAGACAGGTTTTATGGCCTCCAGAACCTTATAAAAAAATATGAGGAAAATTATAACGTTTTTGGATTATATGTGGAATAGAGATAGACATAAGAGAAATCTATTTAAACATGATACAGTGCTCTTAACATTAGATGCCGAAAAGGCTTTTGATTCTATAGAATGGGAATACTTATTAACTGCTTCAGAGAGGTTTGGATTTAAATATCAATTTGTTCATTTTATTCGTAATCTTTATAACAGTCCAATTTCCTTCCTTTTGGTAAATGGGACCTTAACATCGGGTATAACATTGAAAAAAGGGACAAGACAAGGTTGTCCCCTGTCACCATTACTTTTTAATTTAGTATTAGAACCTCTGGCCATATGGTTGCAAGACAAATTGGAAGGAATCCCTTTAGGTGAACATACTATTAAAATACTCCTTGTTGTATTTTATGAACACACCTAACTTTAATATCAGACTGTTATTTCCATGGACATTATTGAATAATGAAATGCTAAGGGACATTTGTCTACAAAATCAAGGATTCAAATGGTTAAATGCACACTGACCTACAGTTACCAGCTTTTCCAGTTCAGAGGTGACAAGACAAAGATAAGTGAAACCCAGTTGGAAATCTGATGAACCACTGTATGTAAACAATAGATCAAAAGGATACCACAGGATTCACTAAGACATTTTACAACCCTTGCAATTTACAACCCTTCAGCACAGATGACCTTTTCATCACAGATGGTGTACAAGGCCCTGATTTTATCTCAGTTCCTATCACCAATAGCCTAAGGACGTCACATTCTACCCCCCTGATCTAATGATGTCATCTGGTCTCTGACTGAAGAAATGTACAGCTGGGTGTGGGCTGGGCTGTGTGAAAGAATAAATGACTATATAAGTTAGTTGCCATTGTAGGCTAGGCTAAGCTCTCTTCTCACTCACCTCTCCCCTTCCATCTCTCTCTATCTCCTTTTCCACCTTCCCTTTCCTCCCCTTACATTAGTCAGTAACTTGTTTCTATGTAAATACTTATTTTCTGTGTAATAAAAGATATAATTTCATCAAGCAGCGTCCTGATTTCCTAAGATAAAGGTAATATTAGTGAGGAAACAGTAACTAAAAAGTTAGCAAATTCTACATTTGGCACCCCAGACGGGACGTGGATAAATCACTAATTCCACGTTGAAATACAGCTGAATTTGCTAAACTGAAATGCTGGAGCTGCAAGAACTCTTTGTGAATAGAGGCCGAACTGGACCTGTGTTGGAAGTGTGCAGATCTACAAGACCCTGTGTAGTGAGAAAGCTGCAAGTACCGTAAGTATATGTTTCTTTATGTTTATGTTATGTTCCTGTATGCTACAGAAAAGTAAATGTATTCATTGTTTCTTGCTGAATTAAGTTTACTAAAATCTGAAAACAAGAGAGTAACCAGACATCTCTGAGGGTAAAGTGTAATAGGCATAGCCCAGTTTTACATGCAGCTCAAAAGGAGATCCCTCTAGGTCTAGATTTTAGGCTAATAATGCAAAAGGTTTGTTGATGTTAGATGTGTACCTGTAAGTGTGTACATTTGTACTGTGTATAGTGTGTTGTGTTAATCTAGTGTGTGTGTTGTTAGTAAGAATGGAACTGGTTGAGAAATACATTAAGACATATGCCTCTGTCACATTTATTACATGTGCAGAAGATCCATTGACATGTCAGTTTTATAATGTAATTAAATAATGTGAAAAGCACAATAATGAACTAAGTAGAAAACTGTTTCAGAAAGACATAGAAAAAAGAGAGCTAAGTAATTTACTAAGTATGTTTCTAAGAATGAAAGAGATTGCTGAACAGAAAGAGTTGGAATGGAAGGCAGAAAGAACTGATATCATAGAACAGCTGGATAAACTTGGTCATTCTATTATGGCTGTTGCTAGTCACTCTGAAAAGAGATGTGAGTGTGATACACTGAGTGAAGAGATAGTCAAACTTACTAAACTGAATGCTGATCTACAAGAGAGGCTTAATGAATGTGAAGTGAGGTGTGGAATGGGAAAGCAATTAGTAACATGTATGGAAGAAAAGAAAATGCAGAGAGAAAATGTTATTGCATCACTTAAGGCAGACTTATTGGAGTCTGAATCACAACTGTTAAATAAAGAACAATGTATCTTGTCTCTAAAAGCACAGGGGATACAAGACAAATGCAACTGTTACAGGAGTAGTCTAGCACATGTTTGTCCTTTAGAAGTAGATGGTAATGAAAGTCGAACTATAGAACTAGATGGACAAACCCCTAACATTCCTGACAGTCCTTTGTTAATTTTAAACCAAGTTCCCTCTATTCTAACTCCTCAAATAGAATACAGACAAAGTAACCCCCAATTACAAACTAAAGTAAATAATCTTAGTAACTCTACCCCCCTTACAATACAAGAACGTAATAATTTGTGTCATATTTTAGGTCACTTTGATACCTCCACATCAACTGTAATACTTTCTAATAAGTTAGAAGCTGTTACTATTCAGTATAATTTAGGCAACAGAGATGCCTGTGCTTTGCTCAGGGCCTGGTTGCCATCACAATTAGCTGCACAGCTAAGGGCACCAGTAGGCACCCATAAAGGAGTGTCTCCTTATATTGATGCAAACTGGGGAAATTCAGGGGACAGATTAAAGGAATTACAGTATGTTATGTGTTGCCGTGATGCCAGAGGTACCAGTGCCATAGCAAATGCAAGTTTAAAGGAAGGAGATGACCCGATTTTGTTTTGTACTGAGTACCTTGCACTGAATAAGATAACTTATAACTGCCCTAACATGTCCCCAGATGATGCAGATTTTCTGTATTCTATGGCAAATTAATGCACATTAATTGACAATAGTACAAGAATCACTTTTAGAAATGCCAGCTCCTATACAAACTTTGTTAACATACTTAAAGATTGGTTTAAAGACTCAAAGCATAAGAATGTTACTCAGAATAATATATCTATGCTAACTGAGAGTCAGGGAAAGCAGAGATTTTTGAGACGTTGTTTTAAATGTGGAAAGTTTGGGCACATCATAAGGGAATGTGTGACATCAATGAGAGATATCAGGAATAAAAATCACATTAGGAGGCAGAACAAAATATCATATTTAAGTAAGGAAGGAAAATACAGTGCTATATTTGAAGGTGAAAACTGGCCATTTTGGGCACTGTTTAATTATACACAATTGGCAATGCATCTATTGATATTCAATTTAGCTCAGCCTGTGTATATTGCCAATTAATTGCAGAAATCTGTCTCTACTCTCTACATTCTATTACCCTGTATTCCAGGTATAGTGATGGTAGAATTTTACTTTAGGCAAGTAGAGATTTATTTTGTTTCATTTATTTACTTTGTATATATGTCTATATTAATGCTATGTTTCTTTTTTTTAGGGCTATTACTTGAAGAGAAGTGAACTTTGTACAGTCTACTTCAAGAAATTAAGAATTTTGTAATTGTTTATTTTTATTCACAGGTTGTTGCTATCCATGAATAAAATGTTTATAGTATAAAGAAATGCATTTCCCCTTTTTCTTAAAGACCACGTGGTACTTTATGATGAGCTCATCAGTTACATAAATGTAATATAGCCACAATGAATTGTAACAATTAATTTTTATCATATGTATAATTATTCTGAAAATGCTGATGATTTTATATACATCTCAGATGATTGTTAATTCTAACAGGGTAAAATATATATTGTATTTGTAAAATTGATTTAATCATATTCATAATGTGATTGATAGAATGTGCTACACATTGTAAGGGAATGGTATTTTAGTATTTATTTCATATTTAGAGTATGGATGTGAATGGTTTTATTTCAGGTTGCCCCACTCACAGAAGAAACTATAAAGTGAGCAGTACAACGTTATGATCATAAGTGATTTAATGATCAAAGAGGGGAATGTTGTATTTTATGAACACACCTAACTTTAATATCAGACTGTTATTTCCATGGACATTATTGAATAATGAAATGCTAAGGGACATTTGTCTACAAAATCAAGGATACAAAGGGTTAAATGCACACTGACCTACAGTTACCAGCTTTTCCAGTTCAGAGGTGACAAGACAAAGATAAGTGAAACCCAGTTGGAAATCTGATGAACCACTGTATGTAAACAATAGATCAAAAGGATACCACAGGATTCACTAAGACATTTTACAACCCTTGCAATTTACAACCCTTCAGCACAGATGACCTTTTCATCATAGATGGTGTACAAGGCCCTGATTTTATCTCAGTTTCTATCACCAATAGCCTAAGGACGTCACATTCTACCCCCCTGATCTAATGATGTCATCTGGTCTCTGACTGAAGAAATGTACAGCTGGGTGTGGGCTGGGCTGTGTGAAAGAATAAATGACTATATAAGTTAGTTGCCATTGTAGGCTAGGCTAAGCTCTCTTCTCACTCACCTCTCCCCTTCCATCTCTCTCTCTCCCCTTTTCCACCTTCCCTTTCCTCCCCTTACATTAGTCAGTAACTTGTTTCTATGTAAATACTTATTTTCTGTGTAATAAAAGATATAATTTCATCAAGCAGCGTCCTGATTTCCTAAGATAAAGGTAATATTAGTGAGGAAACAGTAACTAAAAAGTTAGCAGATTCTACACTCCTATATGCAGATGACCTCTTAATCTGTCTATATAATACAGCTCATGTTATCCCAATAATTTTGGAGTGCCTAAATCTGTTTGGTTCTTTTGCAGGTTATAAGGTAAACTACAACAAAAGTGAACTGATGTGGATAGATAAATGCAGACATAGTACAGTGAGGCAAAAAAGTATTTAGTCAGCCACCATTTGTGCAAGTTCTCCCACTTAAGAAGATGAGAGAGGCCTGTAATTTTCATCATAGGTATACCTCAACTATGAGAGACAAAATGTGGAAACAAATCCAGAAAAATCACATTGTCTGATTTGGAAAGAATTTATTTGCAAATAATGGTGGAAAATAAGTATTTGGTCAATATCAAAAGTTCATCTCAATACTTTGTTATATATCCTTTGTTGGCAATGACAGAGGTCAAACGTTTTCTGTAAGTCTTCACAAGGTTGTCACACACTGTTGCTGGTATGTTGGCCCATTCCTGCATGCAGATCTCCTCTAGAGCAGTGATGTTTTGGGGCTGTTGCTGGGCAACATGGACTTTCAACTCCCTCCAAAGGTTTTCTATGGGGTTGAGATCTGGAGACTGGCTAGGCCACTCCAGGACCTTGAAATGCTTCTTACGAAGCCACTCCTTCGTTGCCCGGGTGGTGTGTTTGGGATCATTGTCACGCTGAAAGACCCAGCCACGTTTCATCTTCAATGCCCTTGCTGATGGAAGGAGGTTTGCACTCAAAATCTCACGATACATGGCCCCATTTATTCTTTGATGTACACGGATCAGTTGTCCTGTTCCCTTTGCAGAGAAACAGCCCCAAAGCATGATGTTGCCACCCCCATGCTTCACAGTAGGTATGGTGTTCTTTGGTTGCAACTCAGCATTCTCTCTCCTCCAAACACGAGTTGTATTTCTACCAAACAGTTCTACTTTGGTTTCATATGACATTCTCCCAATCTGCTTCTGGATTATCCAAATGCTCTCTAGCATACTTCAGACGGGCCCGGACATGTACTGGCTTAAGCAGGGGGACACGTCTGGCACTGCAGAATCTGAGTCCCTGGCGGCGTAGTGTGTTACTGATGGTAGCCTTTGTTCTGTTGGTCCCAGCTCTCTGCAGGTCATTCACTAGGTCCCCCCGTGTAGTTCTGGGATGTTTGCTCACCGTTCTTGGGATCATTTTGACCCCACGGGGTGAGATCTTGCGTGTAGCCCCAGATCGAGGAAGATTATCAGTGGTCTTGAATGTCTTCCATTTTCTAATTATTGCTCCCACAGTTGATTTCTTCACACCAAGCTGCTTGCCTATTGCAGATGCAGTCTTCCCAGCCTGCTGCAGGTCTACAATTTTGTTTCTGGTGTCCTTCGCCAGCTCTTTGGTCTTCACCATAGTGGAGTTTGGAGTGTGACTGTTTGAGGTTGTGGAGAGGTGTCTTTTACACTGATAACAAGTTCAAACAGGTGCCATTAATACAGGTAATGAGTGTAGGACAGATGAGCCTCTTAAAGAAGAAGATACAGGTCTGTGAGAGCCAGAAATCTTGCTTGTTTGTAGGTGACCAAATACTTATTTTCCACCATAATATGCAAATAAATTCTTTACAAATCAGACAATGTGATTGTCTGGATTTGTTTCCACATTTTGTCTCTCATAGTTGAGGTATACCTATGATGAAAATTACAGGCCTCTCTCATCTTCTTAAGTGGGAGAACTTGCACAATTGGTGGCTGACTAAATACGTTTTTGCCCCACTGTATATCAGAAAACCTGTTTAACGAAGTTGATACGCTCAGGTATCTTGGTATATATTTACATAAAAACCCATATAATTGGTATAGGCTTAATTATCAAACGTTAGTGCAAAAAATTAAAACAGATCTAGCACTATGGGCCTCCTTCCCGCTGTCAATCTCTGCTAAAGTTAGTCTTAGTAAAACAATTGTTTTCCCACGACTATTATATCCACTACAAAATTTGCCGTTAATATTAAGTAATAAGGATATTCAGATACTAAATTCTAGTTTTTGCTAATTTATAAATATACTGTAAATATACTGTAAGAGGATAACAGTGGGTACAAATTACAAGGATAGTTCAATAGTTGTAATGATATACAAAGTCATTGTGTGTACATTTTACTGAATCTATTAGGAAAGTCATACATCAGTTTCTCAGTCCTCTTTCCCTTTTTCTTTTTTTCTTTTTCATTGTATCTTTTACAGTTAGAGAACATTATATATAAACATATTTAACCAACAACATACTTTAACCAACAGTATTTAACTTTGCAACTGAATCGTAACCGACCTGTTTAGGCCAAATGGGCAAGTCATAGATACACTCTTTGTGGAGAAAAAAAAAAAAAGGGGGGGGTAGAATAAGCAGACCAGAGCCGCCTGTTATATATCGATTCCCCCTCCACCCCTCCCCGTCCCTGGTATAAAAGTTCCCACTCGCCTCTCAAAGAGGCCATGAGCATAAATTCTGTGTCCTTGAAGGGGGCCAGTGGTTGTCTCTGAGAGTCTAGGCTCAATGTTTTAATGTATTCACGCCATTTAGTGATGAAATGTTTAATTCTTTTATTGGTGTCCATTCTAGTGTCTAATTGCTCTATGAGTAGTTGCTTGTGTAGAGTACGTCTAAACGCGCTAAAGGTGGGAGCAGCATGCTCTGTCCACACTTTCAAAATTACCTTCCTGGCAATCAGAACAATAGTGGTGAGTAGAGGAACGAGTCTGAAACTTTGTTCTTTCCATTCCAAAAAACAGATCTGCTCTATATCAATCTGGACTCTAATTTTAATGACGTTGTTGATCCAAAAGGCAATCCTACCCCAGAACTGTCTAACTCGCGGGCAGGTTACAAAATAATGAAGAAAGTCCGGGTCACTAAGTCTACACTTACTGCACTCATTCATCACCCTAGAGTCCCACTTAGATAACCTTCTAGGAGTAATGTAGTCTTTGTGTAACAGTCTAGTCTGGGATTCTCTAAGGGTCATAGATAGTGTTGCCCTCTTAGCATTCTCAATGCTCTGTTGGATTGTTACCGTCAAATCCTCCCTTTCCAGGCTGTCAGTCCACTTATTCTTTAGTGTACTTAAATTTTTAGTTTCAATTTGAATTAACAGTGTCTTGTATATCCCTGAGATTGTGAAATTGCCCAGTCTGAAGGAGCCTACTGCTATACCAAGCGCATGCAACTCCCAAAAATGCGGATCCACTCTCATCAAATGAGTAATGTAGTGACGCATTTGAAGCAAGGCATAAAAGTGAGCTCTCGGCAGTCCAAACTGAGTTTGTAGTTCGGCAAATGATTTTATGCATTTTCTAGAAAGATCCAGAGCGTCCCCCACCAAGCGTATCCCCTTGTCCTTCCATATGGTGAACACACAGCGGCGCCCCATATGCTTGAGGGTCAATCGCCATGCCCTCAGCACATCCCTATATAGGAGGTTGTCTCTAATCGTCGAGGGGATGTCATTAATCGGGGCGTAGGGTAAGTAAGAAAGATCAAACGTTCCCAAAGCCCAAACTTCCAATTCTGATGAATAGAAGTGTTCGGTTTGTAATTGCCAGTCAAGCATGAGGCGATTGAGAGCTGCCCAATTGTAGAGTTTTAAGTTGGGTAAACCCAACCCACCCTGCGAGAACCTCGCATAGAGTTTTGCAATCGCTATTCTGGGTTTGCCTCCCCTCCATAAGAATTTCGTGAGAGCCCGTGTATAGAGTGCCATGTCCTTCTTAGTAATTAAGAAGGGTAGCATTAGGAGGGGGTAAAGAATTTGCGGCAAGATTAACATTTTTATTAGGTTAATCCGACCCGTGAGAGAGACAGGCAGGTTTTTCCAGCCCTCTAAGGTCTGTTCGATATCTTGGCATACCCGCGTAATGTTAGAGTGATACAGGCTTTGGACATTTGTAGTTAATCGAATGCCCAGATAGGTCATGGTGGGGCAAGCCTCCTGAAAAGAATAAGTAGCCTGCTGTATCTTATGTCTCGGAAGCCACAGGATTTCTGACTTGGTGTCATTCATCCTGTATCCCGAGAAAGATCCAAATGTCTCAATGGTTGCTAGAATCTTTGGAACATGTTCCGCCGGGTGCTCCACAAATAGAAGCATGTCGTCTGCATAGAGTGCAAGGTGCATTCTCGCCTCTCCCAATACAATGCCCGGGTATACTTGACATAATTTAATGGCCAGGGGTTCTAGAGCTAAGTTAAAAAGGAGGGGGGAGAGGGGGCATCCCTGACGAGTGCCCCTCTGTAATGCAATGCGCGGGGAGAACAGACCATTAGTAATGATATATATCCATGGGTCCGAATATAAGTTTCCAATATATTGCAGGAATGACCCTGAGAAGCCGAAACGGTGCAATGAGTTCAAAAGATGACTCCACTCCACTCTTTCGAAGACCTTCTCTGTGTCGACCGACAGCAGGAAGGCCTCTGATTCTCCCCGCATCCCCAAAGTCCCGGAGTCGGGCGCGAAGTGCATCATGGCGTGGAGCACCCTCCGCACATTGGTCACCGAGGTTCTGTGGCACATAAATCCGGTCTGATCCGGATGGATGATGTCAGTCAATATTACTTTCAGCCTGTTGGACAAGATTTTCATTAGTATCTTGTAGTCCGTGTTGAGGAGGGAGATAGGGCGGTAGGATTCAGGTAGGCCAGGATCCTTTCCAAGCTTTGGAATCAGGGACACGTGTGCCATTGTAAATGTTTTAGGAGGGGGGCCAAATCTCTATAGTATAGGTTATATACACTAGCTAGGATAGGCGTAACTTGGGGTTTAAGTAGTTTAAAGAATTCAATGGGTAAGCCATCAGGGCCTGCTGCTTTCCCGTTTGACATAGAGGAGATGGTCTTCAGAATCTCCTCCGGAGAGATGGGGCGTTAAGTGTAGTCAGCTGTTCAGCTGTAATCTGTGGGAGATCTAGGTCATTCCAGAAGGACGCCACGGTTTCTGGAGGGGGCATCCTTTGACTGGTGTAAAGCTTGGCATAGTATTTCGCCAAGGCCTCCACTATGGAGTCAGGGGTCTTATGCATTTTATTGCCATAGGTAATGGCTGCAATCGGTTTGCGAGCTGTTCGTTTGTTTATGAGGGAAGCGAGCAGCCTACCAGATCTGTCCCCTCCTCTATAGTAAGTGGCGTTGGATCTTAGGAGGTGTGTGACTGCTTGATGGTTCAGGAATACATCAAGTTCACTTTTACTGGTGAGGTATTTGTCTTTAGCAGATTGACAGGGGATACCGCAGTATGCCTGGTAAGACTCCGTCAATGCTTCTTGCAGCTTTTGCAATTTAGCTTGCGCTTTTCTCTTTAACGCTGCTACATAGGAAATTATGTTTCCGGTCAGAACCGCCTTAGCCATGTTCCAGAACAACTCTGGGTTATCCCTGTGAGCACAATTATCCGTATAATAGTCGTTCCACGCATGGGTTAAGTGCTTAGAGAAAGCGTCAGAGGTATAAAGATACCCTGGAAACCGCAGCGTGCGCCTGTTGGGAGTTGTTGCACCAATCGATACTCCCAGTTCGACCGGGGCATGGTCAGAGACCACCACGTTGTGAATCTTCGTGTTGGTCACTCTCGAAATTACATTGGAGGAGATCATAAAAAGGTCAATGCGAGATAGCGTCGGTGTTGCCCTTGAGACGCAGGTAAAGTCTCTGCTCTCAGGATTCCTCAGTCTCCAGACATCAAGAAGCTGAAGCGAGTCTGAGAGCTGAGAGATCTTCCGCTCAAAGGCACCCCCCCTCTAGGTCTGTTCCCCTCTGACAGGCGCTCTGGATCTTGCATTCTATCACAAGTGGGGTTTGGGGCCAGATTGAAATCTCCCCCTAGTATCATATCCAGGCCCAAATATGGGGTAAGTGTTTGGATAAGCCTAGTCCAAAAAGCTGTGGACCTGGAATTTGGGGCGTAGATGTTACAGATCACAAATATCCTCTGGTTTATTCTGACCTTTACCACTAGGTATCTCCCCTCCGTGTCCTTGTGTGTGGCTAAAACCTCAATATCCCTTCTTTTTCCGAAAAGAATCGCAATACCCCTACTGGAGTTAGTGTACGATACATGTTCCACCGAGCCCACCCAGTCCCTTTTAATGCAATGTCAGTCCCCAAACGCCTTAAATGTGTTAGTATAGTACTTCTCTTGGTGGGGGAATTAATCCCACCCACATTCCACGTTATAAATCTTACCGTCATTTAATTATCTCCAGACCATCCAATCCGGCTGGCTGCCTGCAACGAGAAGGGGGGCAGGGGGGAGAGAGGAAGGAAAGAGAGAGGAGGGGAAAAGAGAGCGAGGGAAAAAAAAAAATATTCCACAAAAGTTTTTATCGATACAAAGCAATCCTCTGCTAATAAATACAACAGTTATCCACAGCCTTAAATGAAAATATGGTAGATTACAAAACACTCTAGAATGGAGTTTGTATTTTACATCTTCATTGTCATGAAAATCTATACTAATGAACCCTGGATACGCCACATCCAGGTATGGATCCGGTGTTCCACTCTTTAGTGAGAGTAGTAAAAGTTTGGCTGCGGTGTATAAAATGAGTGAGATATACCAATACAACCTACGAATATGAACATGTAAATAACATTTAAATGGCTCAATTTGACATGACAATAGATTCTGTTGCTCCCGTGGCTGTAGAAGCGGTAGCTCACTCAATTTGTTAAGAGTAATTAAGCTAAGGGCACGTGGTTGTACCACTACATAGTGAGGTATATTTGACCTAACCTTCTGGGGGCAGCTAAATGAAAGGCCTATCAAATCAAATGTAGCAAGTGCAACTTGGAGAAGTAAAATATAAGAAACAACACCAACTTCCCTATTAAACCTATGTATATAACTTATTAGATTTACCGAAAAGAACATAGTCACCCCTACTTAGGGTAATTGTTAAGAAACCATTATGGTGCTCCCGCCCTTATCTTTCAACCTGGGTCAGAGTGGGTGATCTAGGTGCGGCTACTCCCTCTCTACCTCTTATGTTGCCCAGATACTCATTAATTTCTTGCGGGGATTCAAAAAACTTAGGGCCAGAGGGAGTCAGCAGTTTCAGTCTAGCTGGATACAGGAGATAGACTTTTTCCCTTTTCCTGTTCAATTCAGAGCAGATTGGTGAGAACTCCTTACGCTTTCTCATTAGCTCAGAGGAGTAGTCTTGAAATATTAAAAGTTTAGAGCCTTCAAACAATATGGGGGAAGCTCTTCTATAGGCTCGTAACATCTCTACTTTGAGTTGAAAGTGTAACAATCTGGTCATGACCTGTCTGGGTTGTATATTGCCTCTATCTGTTTGCCTCTCTGGATCTACCCTATGAGCTCGCTCTACACTGCCTTTAAATAAAGTTGGGGTAAGTTTAAGGAGCCTGGGCAGGGTGTCCTCTATAAAGCGGATAAGATCTTTAGGTTTTACGCTTTCAGGGACTCCTAGAATGCGCAAGTTATTGCGGCGCGACCTGTTTTCTAGGTCCTCTAACCTCTGGTGCAGATTTATGTTTTGTTTTAGTAAGGCGTCTAGCCGAGTGTCATGTGTTACTACAGTATCTTCGAGTCCAGACACCCTATCCTCCATTTTGGTGAACCTAACAGAAAATTGCTTCATTTCCCCTGTTAGATGGTCCAACCCTTTTTGTAGATTTTCTATCTTTGGGAGAAAGATGGAGGAGAGCTGCTGAACCACCACATGTGTGTCCGTAGAATTTACAGTGGACTCCTGCCCACCAGGGGGCACGTCTTGCGGGTGATCAGCAGCTCCCCTGCCCTTGTTCACATTTTTATTCTTGCCAGACATCTTACCTCCAGTCAAGAATCTATCCATGTACCAATACAGTATAACCCTGTTATTTTTGCGGGTAGATAATGAAAAAATTAAAACACAGTAAATACATACAAAAAAGAAAAAAAAAGTACAGTAATTTTGGCACACAGAAATCTTTCTCTTTTTTAACAATAGAAGGAGTGTATTGTCTTGTTTCTTCAAAGCAAGCCCTTGGTCAGGGGTTAGGCTCCCAGAAGTTCAGCAGCGTATTAGTTACTCAGTGTCTTTAGTTACGTTACTGGGGCCAGCAAAGTGATAACATAAAAGTAATGAAAGGGTTCTCCCTGCAGTGACTTTTGAAAGTTCTGTTTAGGGCTGTAAAGTTCAGGCCCTCCACTGAGGCCCAGGTTACTCTCAAAGGGCAGTCAAAGTGTTCTAGGCTGCTCTCAGACACAGCTTATATAAGGTATACAAAGTTTATGCCAGGTATCTATCCCCCAGGCTCTATAAGCTCTGCGCCTGTAGGCCCAGACAGCACAAGCCCTAGCAGTTCAGCTAGAGTACTGAGCCCTTTAATCTAATGGCTGAAATGCCTGTGGTGGGGGGCCATAAGATGTTCACTATAACCAGCTTTCAGTAGGAAAATGTCCCTCAGTTATGTCAGAAGGGCCTGTGTGAAGGTGTGAGTGGAGTACATTACCCGTTCCTTGAACCGGAGACAGAAGGGGAGCTGCCTCAGCATATTTCAGGAGTTTCCAGGTGACACGCTGTCTGATCACACTCCGGTGCCTGCTCCAGGCTGCGGTATGAGGAGAGAGAGCGTCCACTAGTCAGATGCGTGTGGGGCAAGATGGCGCCTGAATGTTTTCGCGCCGTATGGAAGCTGCTGCTGTAAACGGTGAGTCTGGCTGTCCCAGGTGGCGTTTATAGGCAAGCCTCCCTCTCCGTCTTCCTTAGGATCCCTTCCGGGAGAATTAAACGGCCTCCACGCTCTCTGCCCTGATGCTTGGGCTTACCCCCTGTTCCCTGCTTGGCCCGTCTATTAGGCGCGTGGGTGAGTGGGGGGGGGGCGTTTCTCTCACCGCGGTCCAAACGGGTTCCAACCAAGGCTAGGAGACTCCGTTTCAGCTTCGGTCTCTCAGTCTTTAGCCTTTTCTCTGGTCCTCCTCCAGACGCTGTAGGTAAATGAGAGCTCGAGTCTGCAGCACCACTCCGTATAAATGCACTACATGTGCTAACAAACTTGCAGCAGGGGTAGTTGTTGTGAACCGGTGCTAAAGTTGCCGGGTACCCAATGTACCAAGGCTAGGGTGCACCTGGGCTTTTGGGAGGGTGAAGTGTCCCCACAGGAGGGGTATTTGTCAAAGGCAAATCACTTATTAAAAGTTTTCAGCTCCGGAGCTCTCACTCCAAGCTGCTCTCTCCTTAGCCCGCCCACCGGAAGCCCCTAGTTTTGCTAATTTATCTGGGATGGGAAGAAAAGAGCTTGTATAGCTTTGGATAAGCTGATGCAAGAACGTAACTCTGCAGGACTAGCCGTTCCTAATAAGGCGTCTAGCCGAGTGTCATGTGTTACTACAGTATCTTCGAGTCCAGACACCCTATCCTCCATTTTGGTGAACCTAACAGAAAATTGCTTCATTTCCCCTGTTAGATGGTCCAACCCTTTTTGTAGATTTTCTATCTTTGGGAGAAAGATGGAGGAGAGCTGCTGAACCACCACATGTGTGTCCGTAGAATTTACAGTGGACTCCTGCCCACCAGGGGGCACGTCTTGCGGGTGATCAGCAGCTCCCCTGCCCTTGTTCACATTTTTATTCTTGCCAGACATCTTACCTCCAGTCAAGAATCTATCCATGTACCAATACAGTATAACCCTGTTATTTTTGCGGGTAGATAATGAAAAAATTAAAACACAGTAAATACATACAAAAAAGAAAAAAAAAGTACAGTAATTTTGGCACACAGAAATCTTTCTCTTTTTTAACAATAGAAGGAGTGTATTGTCTTGTTTCTTCAAAGCAAGCCCTTGGTCAGGGGTTAGGCTCCCAGAAGTTCAGCAGCGTATTAGTTACTCAGTGTCTTTAGTTACGTTACTGGGGCCAGCAAAGTGATAACATAAAAGTAATGAAAGGGTTCTCCCTGCAGTGACTTTTGAAAGTTCCGTTTAGGGCTGTAAAGTTCAGGCCCTCCACTGAGGCCCAGGTTACTCTCAAAGGGCAGTCAAAGTGTTCTAGGCTGCTCTCAGACACAGCTTATATAAGGTATACAAAGTTTATGCCAGGTATCTATCCCCCAGGCTCTATAAGCTCTGCGCCTGTAGGCCCAGACAGCACAAGCCCTAGCAGTTCAGCTAGAGTACTGAGCCCTTTAATCTAATGGCTGAAATGCCTGTGGTGGGGGGCCATAAGATGTTCACTATAACCAGCTTTCAGTAGGAAAATGTCCCTCAGTTATGTCAGAAGGGCCTGTGTGAAGGTGTGAGTGGAGTACATTACCCGTTCCTTGAACCGGAGACAGAAGGGGAGCTGCCTCAGCATATTTCAGGAGTTTCCAGGTGACACGCTGTCTGATCACACTCCGGTGCCTGCTCCAGGCTGCGGTATGAGGAGAGAGAGCGTCCACTAGTCAGATGCGTGTGGGGCAAGATGGCGCCTGAATGTTTTCGCGCCGTATGGAAGCTACTGCTGTAAACGGTGAGTCTGGCTGTCCCAGGTGGTGTTTATAGGCAAGCCTCCCTCTCCATCTTCCTTAGGATCCCTTCCGGGAGAATTAAACGGCCTCCACGCTCTCTGCCCTGATGCTTGGGCTTACCCCCTGTTCCCTGCTTGGCCCGTCTATTAGGCGCGTGGGTGAGTGGGGGGGGGGGCGTTTCTCTCACCGCGGTCCAAACGGGTTCCAACCAAGGCTAGGAGACTCCGTTTCAGCTTTGGTCTCTCAGTCTTTAGCCTTTTCTCTGGTCCTCCTCCAGACGCTGTAGGTAAATGAGAGCTCGAGTCTGCAGCACCACTCCGTATAAATGCACTACATGTGCTAACAAACTTGCAGCAGGGGTAGTTGTTGTGAACCGGTGCTAAAGTTGCCGGGTACCCAATGTACCAAGGCTAGGGTGCACCTGGGCTTTTGGGAGGGTGAAGTGTCCCCACAGGAGGGGTATTTGTCAAAGGCAAATCACTTATTAAAAGTTTTCAGCTCTGGAGCTCTCACTCCAAGCTGCTCTCTCCTTAGCCCGCCCACCGGAAGCCCCTAGTTTTGCTAATTTATCTGGGATGGGAAGAAAAGAGCTTGTATAGCTTTGGATAAGCTGATGCAAGAACGTAACTCTGCAGGACTAGCCGTTCCTTATATAAGATTTTATAATCTAGCTGCCTTAGCGAAAATTGGCTTAGACTGGTTAGCAGAAACCAATCTCTATAGCTGTTTTATAGAGTTTTTATGTCTCTCCCTTTTCTCTGAAAGCGCTGATACATATTGCTCTTAAGGATTTACCAAACTATATACAGAGTCTAATATCCTTTAAGAATATTATCTTTGCATGGCATACATTTTGTGGTATAATAGGAGTGGATTATGCGTATTCTGAATATCTACCGATTATAGGTAATCCGGAATTCTGCCCTGGAAATAAGCAGGAAGTCTTTAGATTATGGGCTAGGAAGGATTTAAAAATGTATTTATGTTAATAGAAAACCGACAAGTTGCTTCTTTTGAAAATCTGTCTCAACAGTTTAGCCTCTCGAATAAGAATTTTTATGCATATTTGCAAGTCAGACACTATATTAGTTCTAGGTCTTGGTACGGTACTGAGGCTCCCGATTGGTCAGATATTAAAACCTGCATATCTATATCTAAAGATAGGACGCCCTCTATTTCCTTACTGTATAGCCTAATGCTGAATAAACAAAGTCAAGACGTTTTAGAAAAACTTAGTAATGTATGGCGACCACTTCTTCTAAATATAAATACGGAGATAATTAAATAAAGTTTCATTGCTTTAGATAAATGTCGAGTACCAAAAAGTTGGAAAGAAACACCCTTTAAACTTATTAATAATTTTTATTATACTCCGCCTAAAATGGCCAGAATGTATTCAGGTCAGACATTTTCGTGCCCTCGTTGCCTTTACATAAATGCAGATATTTGTCATGTTTTTTGGTCATGTCCCAAGATTCAGCAGTTTTGGAAGAAAGTGGCTTTTTGGCTTGATAAGTTATATGTGGTCAATATCTTGCTCGAATTAGAGAATATTATCTTCCTAAATATAGATAACATTAATGGCTATCTCCATAAAAACATTTTTTTTTTTTTTTTTTTTTTTTTTTTTTAAATTCTTTTATTGAGGTTGTGCGAAATAATACAAATAATGTGAGATAACATAACATAAGACAAACTAAAAATAATTCACAATATAAATAATACAATACTGAAGACTGGAACCTCTTTCATTTTTTTTAACACGGCCTAAAGAAAGCATGTTTCCTCACTTGACATTGAAGGCAACCCTTGTGCCTCTCAAACCGGCAACAGACTCTGAGGGAGGAAATTGATTAGAGTGAACAGTTACATTTAGACCTATAAGCGTAGATTAGGGTGATAATTAACATATGAAGTGATAACCACAGTGAAGGTATTATTCCCAAATGGAAATAACATGATGGAACAAACAATCAGAGACTCTTCTGGAAAGTTATATTAATCAGCCCTGCTGAATAGAATGTAGTAGCTAGAGTCACCACTGTGGTAATATGTAAAAGTGAATGCTAGGGGGGTAATTATGTTGCGGCATGGGCAAGATAAGCCGCACAGTTAAACCTCCTAAATTAGGAGGTATATTGTGTGGGGGGGGGGGGGGGGGGAGGAGGTAGGTTGAGTACTATAATTAAAAAATATAGCGTAGGAAACTTTTGAAATGGAGGGTAACAACTATAGGTAGATAAGGCAACCCTCAAGGGTTTATGCTATGTGTTGGCAACTTAAAATTCAATGGCTACCATGGAAACATCAATTAACTGCTAAAATTGTACGTGCATAGTAAGCCCTCTCAAAGCTCTTAACAAGATAAATAGGGCAGAGGATTAAAACCTATGGAGGCTGACCTAATGGTGCTGTGCATGGTGACAAGAGGTAACATATTAACAGCATATCTTAAACCTATCAAAGTGTACAGAAATACAAAGGCTCATTAAACACTTTAGATATATATCAAGGTTGAGAGAAATTAGCCTGGCAAAGTTTAATAATCCCCTGTCATATAGTGGTCAGTGAGCTAATCAAGCTGTATCCCATGCCCGCAATAATTACTGCAGCGTGAGGGTTCCTTATTAAAAGCAAAACTGCACCATCTCGGCCGCCGATGGCACAGCAAGACTAAATTATACTAGTGGAAATAGGAAACCGTGATAGGAACCCCCATTCAGCAAGACTATAAGGCAATCTTAGAACTCAATTTGAATAACTTAGAGTAATGGCCCAAAGATTATTGGCTGGTTACCTGTGTAGATTGTGTGATCACAAGTAAAATCCTCACTAGATTTACCTTAATTTATAAACTAGCCTATTAGTTTTGTTAGGAGTAAGCTATTCTTCATAATCTAAGAGTATAGATAGGACTACGATGTACACATTTTCAAGGCATTATAACTCACACATAGATGTATCCTAATTAACTCCAAAAAGTCAAGGTCACTCCAACATACACACATTTTCATATATACAAATGAAAAATGGTAAACGTATGATAAGAATCATTAACAGTCCAGCGACACCGCTATTGAACAGCCATGCAGTTTTTTTTTGTTTGTTTTTTTTTAGTGACAAAGTTCTAGTGTTGGTACTCAGACATGCACAGTTCTAGCCTGCTTCAGGGTGGGACAAGGACAGTTAGCAGCAAATGGCTCATGGAGTGTAAGGGTCACGTTGAAGGCATAAAAAACAAAAGATATGGGTAGTGGATGGATAAAGCACCAGTCAGCTTGGCAGCCTTTTTATCCTTTAGTGCTAAAAATAATATAAAGGTATCAGCAAGTGTCTTGTGTATCAGAAGATAATTATCTCTCTCAACCTATAAAACACATTATTTAGAGAGCCAGCTGTGGGGTATGAAAGATAAGCAAGAAGGGGGCGCCCATCATAACTTGATAAACTATAACAATGGTAATCTCCAAACATATAACTGTTAAACTTAACATTTCCATAACGTAATTGTGATGGGACCCTATGGAGCAGTTAATATAGATATAATCCCAGAGCTTCCATGAATATTGTAGTTTAATATATGCATTGTTACATTGAGCAGACCTCCTAGTCAGTATGAGGATAAATGTTAAGACTAAATATATGTTACACATACACTGCAGGCCAGGAGCCGCAAACAGGGTTATCGGGAGCTCCAGACTAGCCTATGCCACTTCTGAGGTCACCAGGAACATACCGCACTTGTAGCTCGCGGCACCGTGACACCCACCAACTCACAGTGTCCTGCTTAGCCTCGATCACTCCTGCTCCAACATCGCTGAGCAAGGGGAAAGCCCCACAGACATGGTCGCGGACTGCAGATTTCACATGTCCCGCCGCTGCGGGTAAGTTTAGGAGCGAGGTCAGAGTATTTCCAAAGTTTTGGATCTCGTCAGGCAGCTTAGGGTCAAAGTGTATAGCAAGGTATTCACCATCCTCCGCCCTAGAAAATGTGCGTGCCTCTCGAGTAGCTTGGTCTCTGGAATGGTGGTTGAACGATTCGCCATGTTGGGTTGGGTCAAGCAGGTGGCACAAGGTCCCATGGGTTAGTATACCACTGGCAGTACTCTGATCTAAAATTGTGTTGGGGCTAGTTAGGCTGAGGGTAACATGCTCAGGAGCGTTAGTTATACTGCAACATTCGAGAAGTGTTGCTTCCATTCTGGTGAAGTGCTCAGATAGGAGCTGCGCCACATCCTCCACCCAGAAGTTCAGGGCCTCTATCCCGGCCATGTTATTATAGAGCTTCTGTCATCCAGTGATAGCCACTTGAGCGCTTGCAGGGACTCGTAGGATTAGTAGAGATCAAGGGATTCTCTTGTGGTGTGAGAGAATTTGGTCCCAAGGGTAGATAAGTAAGATTTTAGTCTTATTAGAGCCGGGAGCTCCATTCATGGACGTCTGGCTCCCTTGGAAGTTGGCTCCGCCCCCCCCATAAAAAACATTTTTAACACTATAATATTGTTGACTAGACAACTTATAGTTAAGAATTGGAAGGCAAAAAAGGCACCAGGTTTCTCTTTGTTTATTAAAGAAGTTCAAACACAAATAGTTTTCGAATCCTTTCATTTAAAAACAGCAGAAGAAAAGGCAATTAAGAAATTCATTATAAATTGGCTCCCTATAATTAAGACCTATCCAATAGCTATTCAGAAACATATTCTATACCCTTTTCTGTCTTCTGATAGTTTTGCGGAACTGGTGATCCTTGGCGAATTTCCAGTAGCCTGGATAGTAGGATATAGGGATTAATGGTCTTCTGCTAGAGGTGGGGGGAGAGAGAGAGAGAGAGAGGTGGTCATATTATATTTTCTTTTTTCTGTTTTTTTTTCTTTTTCTTTTTACGGTTGTTTGTTTGTTTTTCTTTTTTGTTGAATTTAAAAAAATTGAAAAAAAAAAAAAATGTCAACAATGTAAGGTAAAGGGATAAATATATGTTTACTTACCAATATGTCTATATATGAAGATATATCTAATGTGTTTTCTTTTGTTTTCGGTATATGTTGTATATGCTCAGTAAGCACTCTGTTGACTTTAAAAAATAAAGATATATAAAAAAAAAGCCTTCTCTCCTCAGGGGATATTCCAGTAACTGGGCCAAGTGAGGAGAATGCAAAGTTGCATGGCCGTCACTTTGCTGCGTATTTACCAGCTACTGAGAAAAAAACTTTCCCTAGTAGAAGATGTAGAGTGTGCTTTCAGCATGGACGTCGTAAAGAGACCCATTACTACTGTCCAGACTGCCCCTCTAAACCAGGGCTATGCATGCCAGAATGCTTCCGTATTTATCATACTATGGAGACATACTAGCTGCATACCCTCACAATCCCAGGAGGCTCTGAAATGCAGATACATGTCCCTGGTTGAGGCTTACGCCTGACCAGCCCAGTGCCCTGGTTGAGGCTTATGCCTGACCAGCCCAGTGCCCTGGTTGAGGGTTACGTCTGACCAGCCCAGTGCCCTGGTTGAGGGTTACGTCTGACCAGCCCAGTGCCCTGGTTGAGGCTTACGCCTGACCAGCCCAGTACCCTGGTTGAGGCTTACGCCTGACCAGCCCAGTACCCTGGTTGAGGCTTACTCCTGACCAGCACAGTGCCCTGGTTGAGGCTTACGCCTGACTAGCCCAGTGATTGAGTTGTCCCTAGCAAAAGGTACGTACGAAGGGAGATATGAAAGGTGTGTGACTGGCCAGTGGTAGGGGTTGTGTTTCTGTAAGTGAATAAAGATACAAAAGGTGTGTATATGGTCAGTAGTAGGGATGAAAGTCTTGATGTATGTAGGGGTGGGTGCTTCTGTGAGTGAATCAGACATGAAAGGTGTGTGAATGGTCAGTAGCAAGGGTTGAAGCCTTGACGTGGCGTTACTGCTCACATGGGTATCCATGTGTTAATTCAACCAGTGTGAGTGCCTGTAATGCTTGTGTGGGTAATGTAAAAGAGTGTTATATTTTAAACCTAAACTAAAATCATTTAGAATTAGGTTAGTCAATTAATGAGGTAGACAAAACTGTTTAATTGCATATATAACCCCTATATATTTAAAGTGTTTCAAAATAGTCATGTCTGCAGTTTAACAGCTGTAGCCACCTGGGAATTAGAGACAAAGTATACAAGGTACACAGTTTTGGAAAGTACACCCCTTGGCGCATGAAATGAGGGGCTGCATGTATTGCTAGCACAAATTTGGAGTGCGTAAGACATAAATGAACATGTAACTTTGCTTAGAAACAAATATTTTCTAAGCAAAACACCATATTCCATTAATATTTGCACACTCCACTTTTGTGCTATAAGTACATATAGCCCCTCATTTGATGTGTCAGGGGGTGTACTTTCTACAAATGTGTACTTTATGTACCCTAATTTAACTTCTCAGGTGGCTAGAGCTGTTTAAGTGCAGACATGGCAACCTTGAAAATCTTATTTAAAATTGTCTTTAAACATTTAGGGGTGATCTCTGCAGTTTAACAGCTGTAGCCACCTGGGAATTTAAGATACAGTATACAAAGTACACAGTTTTGGAAAGTACACCCCTTGGCGCATCAAATGAGGGGCTGCATGTATTGCTAGCACAAATTCAGTGTGCGTAAGACATAAATGAACATGTCAGTTTGCTTAGAAAAACATATTTTATAAGCAAAGCACCATATTCCATGAATATTTGTCCACTCCACTTTTGTGCTAGAAGTAGATATAGCCCCTCATTTGATGCATCAGGGGGTGTACTTTCTACAGATGTGTACTTTATGTACCCTTATTTAACTTCCCAGGTGGATAGAGCTGGTTATGTGCAGATATGGCAACCTTGAAAATCTTAATTAAAAATGGTCTTTAAAAATTTAGGGCGATATCTGCAGTCCAACAGCTGTAGCCACCTGGGAATTTAAGAGACAGTATACAAGGTAAACAATTTTGGAAAGTACACCCCTTGGAGCATCAAATGAGGGGCTGCATGTATTGCTATAGCACACATTTGGAGTTCGTAAGACATAAATGAACATCTAACTTTACTGAGAAAAACATATTTTATAAGCAAAGCACCATATTCCATGAATATTTGTGCACTCCACTTTTGTGCTAGAAGTACATATAGCCCCTCATTTGATGCGTCAGGGGGTGTACTTTTTACAAATGTGTACTTTATGTACCCTAATTTAACTTCCCAGGTAGCTAGAGCTTTTTAACTGCAGATATGGCAACCTTGAAAATCTTATTTAAAAATTGTCTTTAAACATTTGGGGTGATGTCTATAATTAGACAGCTGTAGCCACCTGGGAATTTAAGATACAGTATACAAAGTACACCCCTTGGCGCATCAAATGAGAGGCTGCATGTATTGCTAGCTCAAATTTGGAGTGTGTAAGATATAAATGAACATGCCGCTTTGTTTAATTTTTTTTTTTTTTTTTTTTTACGTGTGATATTCGCTTATTTGTTGCACACTTCATATATGTAATACAAATACAAATAAGACCTCATTTGATGCAGCTGGGGGTGTAGTTTCTAAAATTATATAGTTTTATTGTCATATATTAATTTCCCAGGCAGCTAAAGCTGTTTAGTTGCTGGCAACAATACATTAAATTTAAAGATGCTTTTTGTTAAGGTCTATCAAATTGACACGTCGGCAATAAAACAGTAGAAAAACACAGTAAAAGGTTCTCAATTTCTGCTTATTTTAGACAGGTTACCTACTGCAAATATTTAGCAACACAGGTTTTGATGATAGAGTTTAGAAAAATAAAATTGCAAACTAATTTTTATTGATTGTGGAGTACAAAAATACACTTTTTTCATATTTTATGCTTTATTTTTAAAACCTTTTGAGACGTACACATATAATAATGGTATATTTGGAATCTGCTAGGTCTGCTGAAAAAAAACAATGTATAGTTTGTATAGTTTATTCACACAAACTTTACTTCTAAAAGTGTTTAAACGCGCACTGCAACAAAAAGTTCAAAACTAGCTTAGCACCCAGGTGGGAAATGGCTTAGCAGCCAAAGGGTTAATATCAAAAGAATGCATCGGCTCAAACAGAGCCCTGCAGCAAAACTTTAAGAACAAGGTTAAGACTCCAAGGAGGAGCAACAGGTTTAAACACAGGCCTGAATCTGACCGGGGCCTGAACAAAAGCAAATCAGCCAGACGTTTGTGCAAAAGAATTGACAGTGCAGATATCTGACCCTTCAGAGTACTGACTGACAAACCTTTCTCCAGGCCATCCTGAAGAAAGGATAAAATGCGGGGAATCCTCACCCGGCTTCAGGAGACACCCTTAGATTCGTACAAATAAAGGTATTTAAGCCATACCTTAAGGTAATTCTTGCGAGTAACAGGTTTACGAGCCTTAAGCATGGTATCAATGACCGCCTCAGAAAAAACACGTCTATTCAAAACTAGGCATTCAATCTCCAAGCAGTAAGTTTCAGAGAATCTAGATTTGGAGGAAGGGACCCTGAAGTAGAAGGTCCTTCCTCAGAGGCAACCTCCAACGGGGAAGAGATGACATCTTCACCAGATCCGTGAACCAGATCCTGCAAGGCCATACAGGAGCTATTAGAATTACAGATGCTCTCTCCTGTTTGATACGAGTAATGACTCGTGGATGGAGAGCAAATGGAGGAAACAGATATGTCAGAGAGAAGATCCAAGGAACCGCTAGAGCGTCTATCATAGCGGCCTGAGGATCTTTTGACCTTGAACCGTACCTTGGAAGTTTGGCGTTTTGACAAGACGCATCAGATCCAACTCCGGAAACTCCACCTGAGGGTTATTTTTGAGAACACCTCCAAATGGAGAGCCCACTCTCTGGGATGAAAGGTCTGTCTACTTAGAAAAACCACCTCCCAGTTGTCCACTCCTGGAATGTGGATGGCAGATAGGAGACAATCATGAGCCTCCACCCACTGCAGAATACGAGTCACCTTCTTCATTGCTAAGGAACTCTGAGTTCCCCCCTGATGGTTGATGTAAGCCACTGAGGTGATGTTGTCCGACTGGAATCTGATAAACCAGACTAAAGATAATTGGTGCCAAGCTGTCAAGGCATTGAATATTGCTTTTAACTCTAAAATGTTTATGGGAAGAGAAGACTCCTCCCAAATCCACAGGCCCTGAGCTGGAGATGATGTTGTCCGACTGGAATCTGATAAACCATACTAAAGATAATTGGTGCCAAGCTGTCAAGGCATTGAATATTGCTTTCAACTCTAAAATGTTTATGGGAAGAGAAGACTCCTCCCAAATCCACAGGCCCTGAGCTTTTAATGAGCCCCAAACTGCTCCCAAGCCTAAAAGGCTGGTGTCCATGGTCACAATCACCCAGGAAGGTCTCAGGAAGCAAGTGCCCTGAGACAGATGGTCCTTTGAAATCCACCACGAGAGTCTGTTAGGGGTCCAGATCTATCCTCTGTGATAGATCTGAATGGTCTCTATTCCATTGACTGAGCATGCATAGTTGCAGAGGTCTCAGATGTAACCGAGCAAAAGGTACGATGTCCATGGAAGCCACCATCAACCCAATCACCTCCATGCATTGAGCCACTGATGGACGAATAACAGACTGGAGAGAAAGGCACGAAGCAAGAAGCTTGGATTTTCTGACATCCGTCAGGACAATCTTCATGGACAGGGAATCTATGATTGTCCCTAAGAAACACACCCTTGTAATTGAAACAAGGGAACTCATTTCCAGATTCACTTTCCATCCGTGGGAATGAAGAAAAGACAACAACATTTCTGTATGAGATTTTGCTAGTTGAGAAGACAACTCCTGAACTAAGATGTCGTCCAGATAAGGCACCACCGCTATTCCCTGAGATCTGACCACAGCCAGGAAAGCTCCCAGAACCTTTGTGAATATTCTGGGAGCCGTAGCAAGACCAAAAGGAAGGGCAACAAACTGGAAGTGCTTTTCCAGAATGGCAAACCTCAGAAACTGGTGATAATCCCTGTGAATGGGAACATGAAGTTATGCGTCTTTCAGATCTATGGTCATCATAAACTGATCTTCCTGAACCAATGGAAGAATGAAACGAATAGTTTCCATCTTCAAGGACGGAACCCTGAGAGATTTGTTGAGGCCCTTTAGGTCTAGCATGGGATGAAAAGTTCCCTCCTCAGCTGACCAAGATTATAACCACAGAGCTCTGCGAGCTAAAACAGAGAAGTTAGCTCCCAGTCTGATTACTTGCATATTAGCATCGGAGATAAAAGTATTGGCTAGTTTAAAAGCCTTGATCCTATCTTGGATCTCCTCTATCGTAGTCTCTTCTGATATCAACTCAGACAAGGCATCGCACCAATAAGATGCAGCACCTGTGACCGTAGCAATTCTTGCCGCAGGTTGCCACTGTAATCCTTGATGGATGTACATATTTTTCAAGTAAGCCTCTAGCTTTTAATCCATGGGATCCTTGAAGGAACAACTATCCTCTATAGGAATAGTAGTTATTTTAGCCAGAGTAGAGATAGCTCCTTTTACCTTAGGCACGAGTCGCAAATGAAACCAGCAACAGGAAACATTGGTTTTAAAAACAGGGGAAGGGGAAAAAGGAATCCCCGTCTTATCCCATTCCTAAACTATAATTTATGACATCTTATCGGGAACAGGAAAAACTTCCAGATGATGGAGAATCATAAACTCTATTAAGTTGACTTCTTAGGGTTGACAACGACAGAAGGTTCGGAGTCCTACAAAGTAGCTAGAACCTCCTTCAGAAGTAACCGGAGGTGTTCAAGCTTAAATCTGAAATTAACTTCTTTAGATTCAGTAGAATTTTCCCCCATCATGTCAGAATCAGATTTTACCATCAGAAGCTACTGACGTATCCTCCTCATCAGACACTTGGGAGAGGTTAACCAGTGCAGATTTAGAGGAATTAGAAACTTTACTAGCAGAAATATGTCTAAATTT
Source organism: Bombina bombina (assembly GCF_027579735.1). NCBI lineage: Eukaryota > Metazoa > Chordata > Amphibia > Anura > Bombinatoridae > Bombina > Bombina bombina. Next base: position 476,058,911 of record NC_069505.1, on the reverse strand, counting down.
CCTCTAACGCTTGCCTGAAGTAAAGAAAGCAGATAAATTTGCATACTCTGCAGAGGTTATCTGCACAGCAAAATATCCTGGCAAATAAACACCCCCAGGAGGTTGAGGGGAACCGCAGGGCACTGCATGTGAAACTATCAGGGCTTGAGATGTCTAAGGAGAAAGCTGAGGCATATCATGAACAGCATTGTCCTGAGAGACATATGGCTCAGAAGGGAGTAATTTGTCTTTAAATTTCAAGGTCTTAGATAAGCATGTGGCTCAAAATTGCACAGGGGGGACAACCTGAGCCCCCAGTCAAAGCAAACATTTATCAAAAGAAAACAAAATTTATGCTTACCTGATAAATTTCTTTCTTTCCATTCATAGAGAGTCCATGATTCATTCCAATTACTAGTGGGGTATTCACTCCTGGCCAGCAGGAGGCAGCAAAAAGCACCCCAGCAAAGCTGTTAAGTATCACTTTGCTTACCCATAACCCCCAGTCATTCGGCCAAATGTGTAGTGGTTCACACCTTTTTCACTCATAAAGGTCTTAAAGCACAGTTATATTGAAATATGATTTCCAAGCACTGACCTTTAATATTATACCCGTGAAACAGGTCTCATTTCTTATAAAGAAAGTTTCTGAGTAAAATATAATAAGAAATGGTATTGAGAGAGAAATATTGTTTTAAAATAAATTTTTATTATGCAGAAAATTTAGCTTACAGAAGAAATAAAAAATTTAATTAATTTAAATCTAAAAATACACACAGAGTTAATTGACTATCAGTTAAACTTGCTTTCAATAACAATTGTTTACATACCACTCAAAATGACTTCTTTGCAACCAAGCACATTATCTCTTAGATGCTCTAGAACGACCTGTCCATTGTTTACAATGAGGCATTTTTATAGATTTTCATATCAGATGGAGACATCGTATCACCCTTTTTTTTAGCATAAACATGTTGTACATCAACGTAGCCTTCAAAATTTGTTATACAAGCTTAAAGGGACATTAAACCCCCCAAAAATATTTTATGATTCAGACAGAGAATACAATTTTAAACAACATTCCAATTTACTTCTATTATCTAATTTGCTTCATTCTTTAGATATCCTTTGTTAAAGAAATAGCAATGCACATGGGTGAGCCAATCACATGAGGCATCTATGTGCAGGCACCAATCAGCAGCTACTGAGCCTATCTAGATATGCTTTTCAGGAAAGAATAGCAAGAGAATGAAGCAAATTAGATAATAGAAGTAAATTAGAAAGTTGTTTAAAATGGTATTCTCTATCTGAATCTTGAGAGAAATTTTTTGGGTTTAATGTCCCTTTAAACATACGTACTTGAATTATTGCAATAATATCCATTTTAGAATTTGCTAATACAAGGTTAAATAAATCTCCATTTTAGTTTCAGTACAGACAATAATATAACATCTTTTGTTAGTATTTTAATTCCACTAAACAGTTATAAATCTTATATATTGTAGAAGAATTTTATTTAAACATATATTTGAATATTGCAGGATAAGCATATGAAAGATTTAAAAATATCCTTTACGAATAGGAAATGTATATAAAATATTACATCCCTTTATGTATAGGACATGTATATAAAATATCACATCCCTTTATCTATAGGACATGTATATAAAATATTACATCCCTTTATGTATAGGACATGTATATAAAATATTACATCCCTTTATGTATAGGATATGTATATGAAAGATTACATTCATTTATGTATAGGATATGCATATAAAATATTACATCCCTTTATGTATAGGACATGTATATAAAATATTACATCCCTCTATGTATAGGACATGTATATAAAATATTACATCCCTTTATGTATAGGACATGTATATAAAATATTACATCCCTTTATGTATAGGACATGTATATAAAATATTACATCCCTTTATGTATAAGACTTGTATATAAAATATTACATCCCTTTATGTATAGGACATGTATATAAAATATTACATCCCTTTATGTATAGGACATGTATATAAAATATTACATCCCTTTATGTATAGGACATGTATATAAAATATTACATCCCTTTATGTATAGGACATGTATATAAAATATTACATCCCTTTATGTATAGGACATGTATATAAAATATTACATCCCTTTATGTATAGGACATGTATATAAAATATTGCATCCCTTTATGTATAGGACATGTATATAAAATATTGCATCCCTTTATGTATAGGACATGTATATAAAATATCACATCCCTTTATGTATAGGACATGTATATAAAATATTACATCCCTTTATGTATAGGACATGTATATAAAATATTACATCCCTTTATGTATAGGACATGTATATAAAATATTACATCCCTTTATGTATAGGACATGTATATAAAATATTACATCCCTTTATGTATAGGATATGTATATAAAATATTACATCCCTTTATGTATAGGACATGTATATAAAATATTACATCCCTTTATGTATAGGATATGTATATTTCATTTATAGTAAGTATAAGTGTCTTTCTGAATGAATGTATATCTTACTGTTGGTATAGTTTTTAATCAAACATTTTCATAGCAGGTTTTATTCAGGCAAGCATACTATGAACAAACTTTATTGCAAAGTTATGCACAGTGTTAGCTAAAATCTATTTTTTCCAGTAGATAATGCAAGTCTAGCAGTGTCAGTCAAATACGGCCACACCCCCTCCAATACATTCGTGTAGAAAGATATGAAAGTGTCCAGCCTTTCCTTACCACAGAAAACGAAATGCGTCATTAATTGCCGGGATTCAGCAGAGTAACGGACATGAAAGCAAAGCGTAGTAATGTAAACAAAATAAACTCAGACATTAACGATTCAGGAATGAAAATTGAACTTTATCATAATCTGCTTCAAGTAGGAGTATATCTGTAATTAATCCATGAAGCGTTGAGCCAGACAGAAAACATTCCTTTTGTATTCCGTTATGTAAATCTTACAGCAAACTTTTCACTGAACAAGATAATTAACATTTCGTTTGTAATCCGTTATGGAATTATTGCAGCAAACCCCTCATTGAACAGGAACGTCCACTCCTGTGCCAGCAAGAAAAATAGTTGGATCACAGCCAATGTAAGTATGTGAAGGATTCATACAATAAAAAAATCACATAAAGCTTTGTTAAAGCGTATTGGTATTCCTTTTGTAGGTTACAAGTTTGTATTGTTAAATAACTGTAAATCCCAAGGTTAACAAAGGTTAAATCCCCCTCAATGGAAGATTACTTGCAATTAGGAATACGTCGTAAATAAATTCTCCAAGTTATCCATCTGATAGAAACTGGTCCTCAACTGCTTGATGGGAGGAGCCTAGTCTCAGTTGCATGTCATGTAAATTAACCCAGAACGCTGTCATGTATGGTATCTGCAATATTATATGGGATACCTGCATTGCTAAAAGTGACCTAACATGCATATTCTTTATCACAGGTGGTGTTAAAATTGTATTATAACATTCCACAGATTGATTAACTGTTACCATTGTGGCATGTAACATAGGGATATTACAATCATTTTGACTAGTAATCATAACATATCATCCATTATGAATTGGTTCTATGCGAGTGTATGGTGAATTAACAGGTGTAACTTTAACAGTACAATCAGAGCCCTGTTTATCAACACCACAAGGTTTTTTGTTTGTAGATATTATCACATACTAAGTACACTAAATCAATACAGTTTTCTGTTTCAATATATTCCCAGCTATTACAATACTGTGAAACATATTGATATGGTTGTTGAATCTGTAACAATGCCATATGATCAGGAGATTCAATTAAATGTCCAAAATTTACAACTTCCCAATTCGTTGTATAAACATCTCCTGGTTTTAGTCACTCATAATAAATGAATAACTCCCACTGACAATCTTCAGGAATTTTTGTCATTCTAAGTTTCAATCCCCTTATTATAAATCATTGATTTTGAAATATGCATCATGATTTCTGTTTGTTTCACTGTTAGACCTATAATATGTGTAGATGAAGTGAGCGCCTAAATATAAGGGTGAGGTGGAATTAGTGTTAGTTCAATAGGTAGTAGTCATTTATTATAAACAAATAATTCCAGTGGGGATACACTTAAAATCGATAGCAATTGTAAAATCATGGATCCATGAGTGGCATACAAATAGATACAATTAGCATTTTATAAAAAAAAACATATATAAAAATGGCATAAATAAAGACAAAGAGAATATCCTATCTAAATATGCTCCTAGGGATAAGCCTTTAGTAGTAGCGTCGTGTGGAGTGCAACTATGGTAGTCTCACTATTTAAAAGTAAGAGTTTCACTATTTAAAAGATAGTACATATATATGTGTCTCAAATGGTGTGTCCAATATGTCCTTGAAAAGAAGTCTCTATATAAATGATTGTGGGATTCCTGTGCACGTTTGAAAATATGTGTCCAAATCTCCAAATGCAATAAAAAATGTGGTATAAAAAAGTATGATAAAAAATGTGATAAAAATGGCAAAAAATTGTGAAAAAATAAAAAATATAAGATCAAGATCAAAAATAACAATAGAAAAGGTAGATAAGATATAAATGATATATCAGTGTTGGGTGACACAAATCAATATAAGAAAAAAGTATATATCCAAAATGCTGTAGTGAACTTCTTATGAATCCTGTTAGTAAAATCCCATCTGTTGGTTAATAAAATTCTGAATGATCCTGTGAAAAACAAAAAGTACAATAGTGCAGAACAGTTTGAACACCTAGGCCTAGATTTAGAGTTTGGCGGTAGCCGTGAAAACCAGCGTTAGAGGCTCCTAACGCTGGTTTTAGGCTTCACTCAAAAAAGGGTCTAACGCTCACTTTTCAGCCGCGACTTTTCCATACCGCAGATCCCCTTACGTAAATTACGTATCCTATCTTTTCAATGGGATCTTTCTAACTCCGGTATTTAGAGTCGTGACTGAAGTGAGCGTTAGAAATCTAACGGCCAGGGGGGCGGAGCCTGCTCTCAAAGCGGCAAGACATGTCTCTGTGAAGCTCCGTGAGTTTGAGAACCTTTTGGCAGATTATCTACATTACACCTACAAAATACTACACTATTTGGATATATCTGACCCTATATACTACTCAAGTTTACATATACTCTAAGAGCTGATATTCTGACTTTGTTTTAGCCTATGTTCTCTGAGACGGCTGCGTGGTAGTCCTCTCGCAGGCCTGGAAGCCATTTTACTCTGGGTCTCGTGGAGATTATAGAACGCAGGACCGGGGCTGCTGCATAATACCCCCCCCCCCCCATTGCCGGGGTCATGGTGTCCTATTTCAGGACTCTTATCAACAGAAAAGAACTTTGAAAGAAAATAATGGAGAGCACGCAACTAATTGCTACGCTGAGCTCGCTCTTAGAAGCACACAGGCTTCACTTTGGTAAAGTTATAGAGAGGGCTTTCCGTTCGGACTATAGCAGCTGCAAAGAACCTGAGGAGCAGCCACAGGACCCAAATCCTCCTGGTCCCTGCCGGGAGTCCTGCATGACAGAAGACAAGAGTGCAGAAGTCTGCAAAATTCTGAAACAAGCAGGAACACAAGGCGCCACTAAAGGGTATATAACAAATGCCTTGGGAGACGAGGCTCCACAGCGACGAGACCTGCATGACCAGGGCCCTGCTTCTACTCACCCTCTAATGCAGCGCAGGGACACAGATCGCGGCTCACTCTTGATAGCGGTAAGACATGCAGGAGGGAACTTACGGAGCACAGTGGATGGCCGGAATGGTGGGATACTATGCCCAATATCAAAGGACGCTTCCTTGGTAACACAGGCTCCATCTGGGTATGCAGGCCAGGGTTGCCGCACTCAGAGTCTCACTGGAACTGGTAAATACTCTATGTATAGCCCGTGCTGCATAAATGGACACTGGTCTCTAGTACATGGCCCCCCTTTCCTTGGGTCACTACATATGACGTTCCCTGGGATGAACCACCAGGAGAGATTAGACTGGTCGCAGGTCAGAATGGGGATAGGTTGAGGCATCCATCTCTAACAGTGTATGAGGCAAGACCCTCTATTTATCCTCACCCCTACCTCTGCTACATACTGTTTGTCACTCTTTCTGGGGCCATCAGGCTTATTCATGATGGCTGTTTAGCCTCTTATTTGTGGACACCTGAACTTTTCATAGGATTTAGCAGCTCAAGCACCCAGGCTAAAAATATTTCATAGGTGATATGAATCTTGGTGCAATATTATTTCTGTTTCCTAATGTTTAACCATATGCTTATACCCACCATGCATGTACCTATGTTATTGACACTTCCCTGTTCTATAGCAGTTTGTTAAGTTTCTTTGTATGTAAACTGTTTTTGGTGTGCCTGTAGAGTCAATAGGTTTGTCTGTACATGAATGTATTCATCTGAATTTCCTAACCTAAAAAAGAGTGGGACAGAAACTCTCAAAATAATATGCAGCAAGGTGCCTAACTTCTTTGCCAGGCTCTCAACGCTTACTTTGAGGGAATTATATTTGGACATAAGTATTTAACACAGGCTATTATTGTCCTTATTCAGATATGCAGAAGTCCTTACATCGATACTACCATTACATCATCCAGCCATACTTATCCCTTCTTTTTTTATTATTGTGCCCAGCCTAAGTGGTATGACTTAGTCCATAATGAGGTTAATATGCTAACACATTTGTTCATATAATGCTAAGGTTATGTTTAGTAGAGCACCCTAAGTTCCTGTATTAGTAGTAAGCTAGTCCATCAAGCTCCTGCGCTATTTTTGCAGTATACCCGGCAGGTACCCTAGGATAATGACAGCCTGACTTATACCTTGACTCTAAATGCTTTCAGGAGGCTTTTCTTAACTTGACTATGGGGAGCTTAACTTCTCTCCCTAAAATATTACACACTGTTACCTACTGTTGGGTTAGCATGCCCTATCATACTCTCCCATCCCCGCCCTCCTGAACAGACTCACTAGTTTATATATTTATATTTACTGCACCCTGGAATAAAAGAGGCCCACACATACAATGAGCTATAGTGTTCCAAAGACATCTATACTACCCAGACTTATAGCAAGCTGTCCCTTTATATTCTACATTTAGCTCCTATGATATACGGGTTGCCCTCCATATGCTATTGTAATCACTTTATCACTAAATTACTTGCACCTGTTCAAAAGTTTGTTTGTTAGATCCCTATAGTTAGCTAGTTGCTCTACGTGCTCAGCTCGTGCTACATAATGTTGATTAATTTTCATTTTGCACTATATTTTGGGTCCAAAAGTGGCCCAGTTTGTTATTTTATTTCTTCCCCAAAGTCCTCCAATATGTCATAAACTTACTCCGGGGGGTCCAAGAGAGGCCTCTATATATTTTAGGGGGATATTATTCCATCTAATGTCTCATTACATTATAAGGGGAAACGCCTTAATAGAAAATATGAGGTTCACATTTTTTACTTGTTTTCTTAGGCATTATTTGTATAACTGATTTGACATATTTTCTGGGCTCCACGTCTATGTCAGTATTTTTTGTTACTTTATACGTTTGGAATTATGTGATATAATATTGCCTGGTTTATATGTTTTATAACCTCAATAAAAAATGATTTAAAATTAAAAAAAAAAAAAAAAAAAAAAAAGAAATCTAACGGCCAAACTCCAGCCGCAGAAAAAAAACAGGAGTTAAGAGCTTTTTGGGCTAACGCCGGTTCATAAAGCTCTTAACTACTGTGCCCTAAAGTACACTAACACCCATAAACTACCTATGTACCCCTAAACCGAGGTCCCCCCACATCGCCGCCACTCGATTAAATTTTTTTAACCCCTAATCTGCCGACCGCCACCTACGTTATACTTATGTACCCCTAATCTGCTGCCCCTAACACCGCCGACCCCTGTATTATATTTATTAACCCCTAACCTGCCCCCCACAACGTCGCCGCCAGCTACCTACAATAATTAACCCCTAATCTGCCGACCGCAAAGCGCCGCCACCTACATTATAGCTATGTACCCCTAATCTGCTGCCCCTAACACCGCCGACCCCTATATTATATTTATTAACCCCTAATCTGCCCCCCTTCAACGTCGCCTCCACCTGCCTACACTTATTAACCCCTAATCTGCCGAGCGGACCGCACCGCTACTATAATAAAGTTATTAACCCCTAATCCGCCTCACTAACCCTATAATAAATAGTATTAACCCCTAATCTGCCCTCCCTAACATCGCCGACACCTAACTTCAATTATTAACCCCTAATCTGCCGACTGGAGCTCACCGCTATTCTAATAAATGTATTAACCCCTAAAGCTAAGTCTAACCCTAACACTAACACCCCCCTAACTTAAATATAATTTTAATCTAACGAAATTAATTAACTCTTATTAAATAAATTATTCCTATTTAAAGCTAAATACTTACCTGTAAAATATTTACCTGTAAAAGACTTTGGAGCCTCTTCTGGACCTCTTCAGCCACCGGATGATGGATCGCCAGCCCCGGCTTGGGTTGGATGAAGATTTTGGAGCCAGGACGGATCGGTGATACCTGGTGAGGTGAAGACAAGGTAGGATGATCTTCAGGGGCTTAGTGTTAGGTTTATTTAAGGGGGGTTTGGGTTAGATTAGGGGTATGTGGGTGGTGGGTTGTAATGTTGGGGGGGGGGGTATTGTATGTTTTTTTTTACAGGCAAAAGAGCTGAACTTCTTGGGGCATGCCCCGCAAAGGGCCCTGTTCAGGGCTGGTAAGGTAAAAGAGCTTTTAACTTTAGTAATTTAGAATAGGGTAGGGCATTTTTTATTTTGGGGGTCTTTGTTATTTTATTAGGGGGCTTAGAGTAGGTGTAATTAGTTTAAAATTGTTGTAATATTTTTCTTATGTTAAATAAAAATATTTTATTATTTTTTGTAACTTAGTTCTTTTTTATTTTTTGTACTTTAGTTAGTTTATTTCATTGTAGTTATTTGTAGATATTGTATTTAATTAATGTATTGATAGTGTAGTGTTAGGTTTAATTGTAGGTAATTGTAGGTATTTTATTTAATTAATTTATTGATAGTGTAGTGTTAGGTTTAATTGTAACTTAGGTTATGATTTAT
>NC_069505.1:475737338-475744838 GCF_027579735.1 Bombina bombina | reverse complement strand
TTTAATGATTTGAGATCCTGATGGAAAAATGGGCCTTGAGATAGAAGGTCTGGTCTTAACGGAAGTGTCCAAGGTTGGCAACTGGCCATCCGAATGAGATCCGCATACCAAAACCTGTGAGGCCATGCTGGAGCCACCAGCAGTACAAACGAACATTCCATTAGAATTTTGGAAATCACTCTTGGAAGAAGAACTAGAGGCGGAAAGATATAGGCAGGATGATAATTCCAAGGAAGCGACAACGAGTCCACTGCTTCCGCCTGAGGATCCCTGGATCTGGACAGATACCTGGGAAGTTTCTTGTTTAGATGAGAGGCCATCAGATCTATTTCTGGAAGTCCCCAGATTTGAACAATCTGAAGAAATACCTCTGGGTGAAGAGACCATTCGCCCGGATGTAACGTCTGGCGACTGAGATAATCCGCTTCCCAATTGTCTACACCTGGGATGTGAACCGCAGAAATTAGACAGGAGCTGGATTCCGCCCATACAAGTATCCGATATACTTCTTTCATAGCCTGAGGACTGTGAGTCCCACCTTGATGATTGACATACGCCACGGTTGTGACATTGTCCATCTGAAAACAAATAAACGATTCTCTCTTCAGAAGAGGCCAGAACTGAAGAGCTCTGAAAATCGCACGGAGTTCCAAAATATTGATTGGTAATCTCGCCTCCTGAGATTCCCAAACCCCCTGCGCTGTCAGAGATCCCCATACAGCTCCCCAACCTGAAAGACTCGCATCTGTTGAGATCACAGTCCAGGTTGGGCGAACAAAAGAGGCCCCTTGAATTAAACGATGGTGATCCAACCACCAAATCAGAGAAGACCGAACATTGGGATTTAAGGATATTATTTGTGATATCCTTGTATAATCCCTGCACCACTGGTTCAGCATACAAAGCTGAAGAGGTCTCATGTGAAAACGAGCAAAGGGGATCGCGTCCGATGCAGCAGTCATGAGACCTAGAATTTCCATGCAAAAAGCTACCGAAGGGAATGACTGAGACTGAAGGTTTCGACAAGCTGAAACCAACTTCAGACGTCTCTTTTCTGTTAGAGGCAAAGTCATGGACACTGAATCTATTTGAAAGCCCAAAAAGGTTACCTTTGTCTGAGGAATCAAAGAACTCTTTGGTAAATTGTTCCTCCAACCATGTTTTTGAAGAAACAACACAAGTTGATTCGTATGAGATTCTGCAGAATGTAAAGACTGAGCAAGTACCAAGATATCGTCCAAATAAGGAAATACCGCAATACCCTGTTCTCTGAATACAGAGAGAAGGGCACCGAGAACCTTTGAAAAGATCCTTGGAGCTGTTGCTAGGCCAAACGGAAGGGCAACAAACTGGTAATGCTTGTCTAGAAAAGAGAATCTCAGAAACTGATAGTGGTCTGGATGAATTGGAATATGAAGGTATGCATCCTGTAAATCTATTGTGGACATATAATGCCCTTGCTGAACAAAAGGCAGAATAGTCCTTATAGTCACCATTTTGAATGTTGGTATTCTTACATAACGATTCAATATTTTTAGATCCAGAACTGGTCTGAAGGAATTCTCCTTCTTTGGTACAATGAATAGATTTGAGTAAAACCCCAGACCCTGTTCCAGAACTGGAACTGGTACAATTACCCCAGCCAACTCTAGATCTGAAACACATTTCAGAAATGCCTGAGCCTTCACTGGGTTTACTGGAATGCGAGAGAGAAATAAATCTTCTCACAGGAGGTCTTATCTTGAAACCTATTCTATATCCTTGAGAAACAATGTTCTGAATCCAAAGACTGTGAATCGAATTGATCCAAACATCTTTGAAAAATCGTAACGTGCCCCCTACCAGCTGCGCTGGAATGAGGGCCGCACCTTCATGCGGATTTAGGAGCTGGTTTTGACTTTCTAAAAGGCTTGGATTTATTCCAGACCGGAGAAGGTTTCCAAACGGAAACCGTTCCTTTAGGGGAAGGGTCAGGCTTCTGTTCTTTATTCTGACGAAAGGAACGAAAACGATTAGCAGCCCTGTATTTACCTTTAGATTTTTTGTCCTGAGGCAAAAAGGTTCCTTCCCCCCAGTAACAGTTGAAATAATAGAATCCAACTGTGAACCAAATAATTTATTACCTTGGAAAGAAAGAGAAAGCAAAGTTGACTTAGAAGTCATATCTGCATTCCAAGATTTAAGCCATAAAGCTAGTTAAAATAGCTAAAGACATATACCTGACATCAATTCTAATGATATCAAAAATGGCATCACAAATAAAGTTATTAGCATGTTGAAGAAGTTTAACAATGCTATAAGCATTATGGTCTGACACTTGTTGCGCTAAAGCCTCCAACCAAAAAGTTGAAGCTGCAGCAACATCAGCCAAAGAAATAGCAGGTCTAAGAAGATTACCTGAACATAAATAAGCTCTCCTTAGAAAGGATTCAAGCTTCCTGTCTAAAGGATCCTTAAAGGAAGTACTATCCGCCGTAGGAATAGTAGTACGTTTAGCAAGAGTAGTAATAGCCCCATCAACTTTAGGGATTTTATCCCAAAACTCTAATCTATCAGATGGCACAGGGTACAATTTCCTAAACCTTTGAGAAGGAGTAAATGAAGTACCCAGACTATTCCATTCCCTAGAAATTACTTCTGAAATAGCATCAGGAACTGGAAAAACTTCAGGAATAACTACATGAGGTTTGAAAAACGAATTTAAACGCTTAGTAGATTTAGTATCAAGAGGACTAGACTCCTCCATATCTAATGCAATTAACACTTCTTTAAGTAAAGAACGAATAAACTCCATCTTAAATATATATGAAGATTTATCAGTGTCAATATCTGAGGCAGAATCTTCTGAACCAGATAGATCCTCATCAGAAACAGATAAGTCAGAATGATGACGGTCACTTAAAAATTCATCTGAAATATGAGAAGTTTTAAAAGACCTTTTACGTTTACTGGAAGGAGGAATAACAGACAGAGCCTTCCTAATAGATTTAGAAACAAATTCTTTTACATTAACAGGGACATCCTGAACATTAGATGTTGAAGGAACAACAACAGGTAATGGATTATTACTAATGGAAATACAATCTGCATTAGAAAGTTTATCATGACAGTTATCACAAACAACAGCTGGAGGAACAGTTACCAAAAGTTTACAACAGATGCACTTAACTTTGGTAGAACCAGCATCAGGCAGCGTCTTTCCAGAAGTAGATTCTGATCCAGGGTCATGTTGAGACATCTTGCAATATGTAATAGAAAAAACAACATATAAAGCAAAATTATCAAATTCCTTAAATGACAGTTTCAGGAATGGGAAAAAAATGCCAAATGAACAAGCCTCTAGCAACCAGAAGCAATGAAAAATGAGACTGAAATAATGTGAAAAAAAAGTGGAGACAAGAATGACGCCCACATTATTGGCGCCAAGTACAACGCCCATATTTTTTGGCGCCAAGTATGACGCCACATCCTGTGACGCCGAAAAAACGACGCCCACATATTGGCGCAAAAAAACGTCTGAACGTCAAATATGACGCAACCATACGCAAACTTCCGGCGTCAATTAGGGCGCCGGAAATCACAAAATTTTTGCGCCAAAAAAGTCCGCGCCAAAAATGACGCAATAAATTGAAGCATTTTCAGCCCCGCGAGCCTAACAGCCCACAGGGAAAAAAAGTAAATTGAAAAAAAAATATTTCATATGCATTATCCCAAATAATGAAACTGACTGTCTGAAATAAGGAATACTGATTATCCTGAATCAAGGCAAATATAAATTTAAACACATATATTTAGAACTTTACATATAAAGTGCCCAACCATAGCTTAGAGTGTCATAAAACATAAGACTTACTTACCCTAAGACACTCATCTACATATAGTAGACAGCCAAACCAGTACTGAAACGAGAATCAGTAGAGGTAATGGTTTATAAGAGTATATCGTCGATCTGAAAAGGGAGGTAAGAGATGAATCTCTACGACCGATAACAGAGAACCTATGAAATAGATCCCGTAGAAGGAGACCATTGTATTCAAATAGGCAATACTCCCTTCACATCCCTCTGACATTCACTGCACTCTGAGAGGAAAACCGGGCTCCAGCCTGCTGCGAAGCGCATATCAACGTAGAATCTAGCACACACTTACTTCACCACCTCCATGGGAGGCAAAGTTTGTAAAACTGAATTGTGGGTGTGTTGAGGGGTGTATTTATAGGCATTTTGAGGTTTGGGAAACTTTGCCCCTCCTGGTAGGAATGTATATCCCATACGTCACTAGCTCATGGACTCTTGCTAATTACATGAAAGAAATAACACGTTATGGCAGTATACACATTATTAAAGATCATTACAAACATTGGCCATTTATAGAATATATGGCAGTTATTATATCTAAACCAGATATTTAACAGATATTTAACAAAATAAAGGAAACCGTGCCAATCTAGATTTACGTTTAACCCTTTGGGTGTTAGGGTGTTAAGTGTGTAAATCCACCTGGACTCTTTTTGTAAAAGAAGTTTGGCCCTGTCTCCTCCTCTGTTTAATCTTGGGACATGGTCAATAATGACATACCTAAGATTTGACACCGTATGGCCCGCCAATGCAAAGTGCCTCGCAAATGGTTGATGAGATTGTTTTCTATCAATCACTGATCTGATGGCAGTGTGGTGGTTGGCCATACGGGTCCGTTGGTCGTCAATAGTTTTGCCCACATAATACAATCCACATGGACAGAGGATGAGATATACTATGTATTCAGTGGTACAGGTCACCCCGTGTTTAATAGTAAACTTTTTGTTGGTATGAGGATGTACAAAAAGTTTTGTAGAACTTAAACCATTACAGGTAGTACATCGCAGACACTTATAGCAACCCCACTTCGGTGGGTTAAGCCATGTCTGTTTCTTGTAACATCCAATGGGATCCACCTTAACCAGAGTGTCCCGAATAGATCTTGATTTTCTAAAGCTCACTCTAGGTGGTCCCATATTGGAGAAGGGGAGAGTGTGTTCAGACTGTACAATGTTCCAGTCTTTCTTCAAGACCGCTGGAAGACCCTGTTTGTCTACTGTAAAGGTGGTCAAGTATGTCATCCTATCAGTATTGGATTTGTTAGTAGTAGCCTGCAGAGCTTCATCTTGTGACAAGTCCCAAAATTGTTTCAGATGACTATTCAGATGTTGTTCCGTGTATCCACGCTGCAGGAATCTTGTTTTCATTTCAAGTAGCTGTTTTTTTGTTTGGGCTGAGTCACTGTTGTTCCTAACAACTCTTTTAAATTGTGAAATAGGCAAGGCCTTTTTTAAAGCTGGAGGATGACAACTGGTGGCCTGTAGCAGAGAATTCCTGTCTGTGGGTTTACGAAACAGAGTAGTGGATAATTGGTGTTGATCTTTTTAAATACGTAAATCCAAAAAATCCACAGACACTTCACTGTACTGCATTTTGAATTGCAGAGTGGGGCGAGTCTCATTCAAAAGTTGAAACCACAGTTGTAGATCCTGTACAGAGCCATCCCAAATCAGGAAGAGGTCATCTATATAACGACGAAACATCCTGATATTGGGATGGGAAAACAAATCAGTCTGGTACTGCTCAAATTCGGCCATATAAAGGTTAGCGTACAACGGGGCCACACTTGACCCCATCGCCGTACCTAACAGTTGTAAGTAGAATAGATTTTCAAAGCGAAAATAATTCTTTGTAAGACAATGATGTAGCAGTTCCACTATATTTTGGATTTATTGCACCTGGTTTATTGCACTTGGGATTTTTTCAGCATGGCTGACACGGCATCTGATCATGACATTGACAATGATCCTGAGCAGGACATACCTGGGGCTACTATAATCAAATTTACCCAGGAAGATGCAGATGGCATTAGATTTGCTGCATTACCAGCAAGAGATATCAAGGAACAACCTGACCATTTATACTCTAAACTACTTAAATTGAAAAAGAGATGCACTGATCTGGCACTGCATGGCAGTTTTCTTTCCGAATATCATCGGAAGATGTATATACCTCGGAGACAGGATGAAGAGTGTGCCAACTATAGGCCGGAACAATGCTGCCTTCTGTGTGAAGTGGTGCAGTATATTGAACAAATGTTCATTAGATCTCATCCTCCTTGTTATTGAGGAGGTACGGACACTCATGCGGGCAGCGGAGCAGGAGGTTCAGAAATTTGAAGAACAGCACAGACCCATTTTGGAAGCTGATAATGAGCATAATTGGCTTACTAAATTGGAGCAACAGGTTTCACAATATCAGCTAGAATTGACCACCTTTAAGAACAGGAAATGGGATATGGTTACTGCTGACTATAAGGAGAAGCATGTTTATCGCTGGTTATTAAGTCCAGAGGAGAGGAGGGTTTTTACTGACTCTCTCCCACGCAGACCACGATATCGCAAACCTAGAAATCTTACTACGGTCGATTCTTCTGGGAACAGCTCTGAAATCTGATGGGGCCACCATACCACACATTGAGCCTGGACCTAGTTCCCAAGGTGTCACTACCCAGTCAAAAAACTCCAGGGGCACAGGCCACATAGCCGGAGGGGGGGGCATAAGAGGAAGACCCCCCAGACCACACAGATTTTGACCGAGGACATTGTGATTAACCTCAGTTCATACAGCCTGACCCCTGTAGAATTAGGGGTACTAAATAAAGGACTGTCATTCATCCCAATTGCATATAACGATTCTTTCACTTCCTTTCTTGATATGCAGAAATTCGAAAGAATCCTAAGACTGCGGGAATAGCAACACAGAGGTGCCTAAATTTAGGCCAAAAGGGAAGTATGATCCAACCAGCATGAATGGCAGTATAAAAACGTATAGCAGACTTATGGCTGAAGAAGCAGTGATGGATATCCATGGCAACTATGGTCAGCATCGTAACAATCTTTCACGTTAAGAGAGGAAAGCTCTGAAGAATTTACAAGATAATACTGAGATTATCTTCCGTGAAGCGGATAAAGGTAGTGCTGTGGTGGTCTTGGACTACACATATTATCGAGAAGAAGCCTTATCTCAGCTTAACGACCCCACTACCTATAGACAGCTACCAAGGGATCCTGTTTGGACTTTTAAAAAAGAAGTTGATACCTCTTTACAATGTGCACTTACTGAAAATGTAATTGATGTTCAACTTTGGGGGTTCTTAACAGTACAATATCCACGCATACCAGTGTTCTATACACTGCCCAAGGTGCACAAACATGCTACTTTACCCCCGGGAAGACTGATAGTTTCGGCTATTGGTTACTTGCTTCAGCCCATAGCTACTTATCTGGACTCATTGCTGGAACCGTTGGTCCGCAACATGACATCTTTTCTGCTGGACTCTATGGCTCTTATCCAAGAACTCAAGCTTCTTGAAACTTTGAAGGGGACTGAATTGTTAGTCACCTTGACGTGGTAAGTCTCTACACTGTCATACCACACAGTCAGGGTATTGAGGCGGTCCGCAACCATTTATGTAGATATCC
>NC_069505.1:475624838-475732338 GCF_027579735.1 Bombina bombina | reverse complement strand
CCTGAGAATTGCACGGAGTTCCAAAATATTGATTGGTTGATTTCCAAACCCCTTGTGCTGTCAGAGATCCCCAAACAGCTCCCCAACCTGAAAGACTCGCATCTGTTGTGATCACAGTCCAGGTTGGGCGGACGAAAGAGGCCCCTAAAATTATACAATGGTGATCTAACCACCAAGTCAGAGAAAGTCTAACATTGGGATTTAAGGATATTAATTGTGATATCCTTGTATAATCCCTGAACCATTGGTTCAGCATACAAAGCTGGAGAGGTCTCATATGAAAACGAGCAAAGGGAATTGCGTCCGATGCTGCAGTCATGAGACCAAAAACTTCCATGCAGATAGCTACTGAAGGGAATGACTGAGACTGAAGGTTCCGACAGGCTGTAACCAATTTTAAATGTCTCTTGTCTGTTAGAGACCAAGTCATGGACACTGAATCTATCTGGAAACCTAAAAAGGTTCCCCTTGTCTGAGGAATCAAAGAACTTTTTGGTAAATTGATCCTCCAACCATGTCTTTGAATAAACAACACTAGTTGATTTGTGTGAGATTCTGCAGAACGTAAAGACTGAGCGAGTACCAAGATATCATCCAAATAAGAAAACACCGCAATAGCCCGCTCTCTGATTACAGAGAGTAGGGCACCCATAACTTTTGAAAAGATTCTTGGAGCTGTCGCTAGGCCAAAAGGAAGAGCAACAAATTGGTAATGCTTGTCTAGAAAAGAGAATCTCAGGAACTGATAGTGATCTGGATGAATCGGAATATGAAGCTATGCATCCTGTAAGTCTATTGTGGAAATATAATGCCCTTGCTGAACAAAAGGCAGAATAGTCCTTATAGTCACCATTTTGAAAGTTGGTACTCTTACATATCGATTCAAAATCTTTAGATCCAAAACTGGTCTGAATGAATTTTCTTTCTTTGGGACAATGAATAGATTTGAATAAAACCCCAGACAATGTTCCTGAAATGGAACTGGCATGATTACCCCTGATAACTCCAGGTCTGAAACACACTTCAGGAAAGCCTAAACCTTTACTTGGTTTACCGGAATGCGTGAGAGAAAAAAATCTTCTCACAGGCGGTCTTACTCTGAATCCTATTCTGTACCCCTGAGAGATAAGACTTTGAATCCAATGATTTTGGACCGAATTGATCCAAACATCTTTGAAAAATTTTAATCTGCCCCCTACCAGCTGAGCTGGAATGAGGGCCGCACCTTCATGTGGACTTTGGGGCTGGTTTTGATCTCTTAAAGGACCAGTCAACACATTAGATTTGCGTAATCAACAAATGCAAGATAACAAGACAATGCAATAGCACTTAGTCTGAACTTCAAATTAGTAGATTTTTTTATAACAAATTTCAAAGTTATGTATATTTCCACTCCCCTTGTACCATGTGATAGCAATCAGCCAATCACAAATGCATATACGTATAATCTGTGAATTCTTGCACATGCTCAGTAGGATCTGGTGACTCAAAAAGTGTAAATATAAAAGACTGTGCACATTTTTTTTAATGGAAGTAAATTGGAAAGTTGTTTAAAATTACATGCTGTATCTGAATCATGAAAATTTAATTTATCCTGAGTGTCCCTTTAAATGGCTTGGATTTATTCCAATTTGAAGAAGGCTTCCAATTTGAAGCAGATTCCTTGGGGGAAGGATTAGGTTTCTGTTCCTTATTTTGTCGAAAGGAACGAAAACGGTTAGAAGCTTTAGATTTACCCTTAGGTTTTTTATCCTGAGGCAAAAAAACTCCCTTCCACCCAGTAACAGTTGAAATTATTGAATCCAACTGAGAACCAAATAATTTATTACCTTGTAAAGAAAGAGATAGCAATCTGGACTTAGAAGTCATATCAGCATTCCAAGATTTGAGCCACAAAGCTCTTCTAGCTAAAATAGCTAAAGACATAGATTTAACATCAATTTTGATAATATCAAAAATGGCACCACAAATGAAATTATTAGCATGTTGAACCAACTTACCAATGCTAGACAAATCATGATCCGATACTTGTTGCGCTTAAGTATCCAACCAAAAAGTTGAAGCAGCTGCAACATCAGCCAAAGAAATTGCAGGCCTAAGAAGATGACCTGAATATAAATAAGCTTTCCTTAGATAAGATTCAAGTTTCCTATCTAAAGGATCTTTAAAAGAAGTACTATCTTCCGTAGGAATAGTAGTACGTTTAGCACGAGTAGAGATAGCCCTATCAACCTTGGGGATCTTTTCCCAAAACTCCAATCTAACTTCTGGCAAAGGATACAATTTTTTAAACCTTGAAGAAGGAATAAAAGAAGTACCAGGCCTATTCCATTCCTTAGAAATCATATCAGAAATAGCATTAGTAACTGGAAAAACCTCTGGAATAACCACAGGAGGTTTATAAACAGAATTTAAACGTTTACTAGTTTTAATATCAAGAGGACTAGTTTCCTCCATATCCAATGTTATCAACACTTCTTTTAACAAAGAACGAATATACTCCAATTTAAATAAATAAGAGGATTTGTCAGTGTCAATATCTGAGGCAGGATCCTCTGAATTAGATAGATCCTCATCAGAGAAGGATAATTCAGTATGTTGCTGGTCATTTGAAATTTCATCAACCTTATGAGAAGTTTTAAAAGACCTTTTACGTTTATTAGAAGGCGGAATGGCAGACAAAGCCTTCTGAATAGAATCAGAAATACATTCTTTTAAATTTACAGGTATAGCTTGTGCATTAGATGTTGAGGGAACAGCAACAGGTAATGAACTACTACTGATGGATACATTCTCTGCATATAAAAGTTTATCATGACAACTATTACAAAACCACAGATGGAGGTATAACCTCCACAAGTTTACAACAAATGCACTTAGCTTTGGTAGAACTGTTATCAGGCTGCAGGGTTCCAACAGTGATTTCTGAGACAGGATCAGATTGAGACATCTTGCAAATGTAAGAGAAAAAAACAACATATAAAGCAAAATTATCAATTTCCTTATATGGCAGTTTCAGGAATGGGAAAAAATGCAAACAGCATAGCCCTCTGACATAGAAAAAGGCAGGAGGCAAAAAAGAATGGGGTCTTAAATAATGAAAATATTTGGCGTCAAGTATGACGCACAACAAACAGAAAACATCCGGAAACAACATCATAGATGACGCAACCTTGTGAAAGGACCTGGCGTCATCTAGATGCCGGAAATTACGAATTTGCGTCAACAAACGTAAGTTCGCGCCAAGAACGACGCAATAAACTTTGGCATTTTGCGCCCTTGCGAACCTAATTCTGCCCGCGAATTTTGAAAATGACAGTCAATTGAAAAAAGACTACACCCTACATGTAGAAAAATTCTGTAGCGTAGTTTCCCCCCACCTCCCTCCCTCGATCCTTAGTTAGGGCCCCTCACACAACCCCAATTCTTTTTTTTTGTAGTGTAGCTGCCCCATCCCTCCCTGTCCCTTTATTTTTTGCTGTAGCCTAGGGCCCTCCCACTCACTCACACCTCCCATGCTGGGCCGCCCACACCTCCCGCCGGCACCAGCAATGGTCGTTACAGACGGTGACACACACACACAGATCACGCTCCAGCTCCATGAGCGGCAGATGCCTGAAGCTTCAGGAGCTCCAGATCTCGGCTGTAACTTAACAGCCGAGAGTGCTGGAGCTTCCTGAAGCAAATACGTATATATACATCTTGCAGTACGATAGCCAAAGTACTGCAAAACATATATATACGTCTTATTGGGTGAAGGGGTTAAAAGAAGTGCTGTCTTCTAAGAGGATAATAGTACACATAGCCAGAGTGGCAAAGGCCCCATCTACCTTTGGGACAGTTTCCCACAGTTCAAAATTAGAGGCAGTTAAAGGATATAACTTCTTAAACCTAGCAGAAGGATTAAAAGAATTACCTACCCTAGAAACGATCTCAGAGACAGCATCTGAATAGGAAAAACCTTAAGGGGTTTTATCAACAGTTTTAAAAATGAATCTAAAAACGGTTAGAAGGCTTATCCTCAGAACCCTTATAGTCTTTAAAGTGATGGTAAACTCTGCAGCATAAATTCACATATACTGAAAGCTCCTGTGCTAACATATCAATCTGCTTTTAGCATTAAAAAGTCAAATCTGCCTGTAATAATTAAGGGTTTTGTCCTGCTCCGTTACCTGCTGTAATGCAGCCTCTGTCACAGAATCTCTCTTTGGCTTGCTTGACTGGCAGTTGTTTTAGCCAATCAGAGCCTCACCATGCGCCCCATGTAAAGTATTGACAGCACGCTCCCGTGCTTATAACTCTGACTGCAAGAAGAACTGCACAACTCGCTACGCCGTTTGCGCAACAGAAATCACTGTTTACTGTTTATGATGCGCAAACAGCGTAGCGAGTTGCACAGTTATACTTGCAGTCAGAGTTATAAGCACGGGAGCGTGATGTCAATACTTTACATGGGGCGTATGGTGAGGCTCTGATTGGCTAAAACAACTGCCAGTCAAGGAAGCCAAAGAGAGATTTTGTTTTCTTTCATCAGTTGGTGAGAGGCCACAAGTCATGTGTGTGGGAATCAATACCCAAGCCATGGAGTCCAAAAGACCACTGTGAAGGGGGGGCACGGTGCGACAAACTGTCAAAGCAGGACATTACTATTCAGAAAGCACAAAATGGCAGCAGCACTTGTCCCAATGAAGTAAATTTATTTATGGGATCAGAGAGCAAAATACAAGTTTCGGGATTCAACACTTAATCACGTGAGCATTCTGGGTATTACATGCACACCTACCAAACAGGTAAACAATTAACAGGTGCATACATGTAATGAAAACATACAGCAACCTCTGTTGGTCATTATCATATTACATCTTAAATACAACCTCAAAAGATTAAACACACTATACCCAAAAACACAGAAAATATTAAAAACACAGAATGAGAGAAACCACCCCCTTCTAATATATACACTAATATCCCCATATTATCACTTATTTAGAAACTATGTTTGAACTATATGTAATGTTTATTCACAAAAAATAAGGACCAATCCAGTTCACGGTTCAATTCCCTAGGATGCATGGTATCTAATTTGAAGATCCAGAAGGCTTCACGCCTCTTCAGGATTAATTATCTGTTGCCACCTCTTCTAGGTCTCCTAACCTGTTCAAGTACTTGGAATTTAAGATGGGAGACATGATGCCCTGTTCTCACAAATTAATCCTCCAAGTCCCCCTTTCTAATATTAGATTTGTGTTGGTTAAGGCGTTCCCTAGCTTTCCTCGTAGACTCCCCTACATAAATAAGGCCACATTTAATTAAACAATATATTCCGAATTATATGTGAGGTAATCATTAATCCTAAATTCCCTTCCTGAGTGGGGATGATATAAATTTTTCCCTTTGATCATATTACTACAACTGAAGCAACCAAGGCAAGGGTAACAACCCTTATTCTTTGTAGTGATATATCCAGTTCCATCACCTTTATTCGTGCCTATATGATTTCTAGTAAGTTGATCTCTAAGGGATTGGGCCCTTTTATATGCAGGCATAGGCAAATACTGGAATTCCAATACTGATCGATTACATCCTTTCAATACATGCCAATGCCTTTTGATTATACCCATAATCCTTCCACTTTGTTTATTATATGTAGTAACGAACAAAAGTCTATTCTTGTTCTTCATGCCATCATTTCTAGTAGAACCTTTCAAAACCTGTTGTCTTGACATAGCCTTAACTTTACATATACTCAGGGGCGAAACTACAGGGTGTGCAGAGGTCGCAACTGTGACTGCGCCCCTGAGGGTGGGGGCCAAGATTTTAAAAAAAAAATTAAAATGTTTTTTAAATAAAAAATGTTGACCAGCCACTGCCTGCACTGATATCATGTGAGTGTGACATGATGCTTAACTAGTGTCTCTGACTGCAGGGGTTAGTGTTTCTGTTTTACCCATTGGAGTGTGTGTATTAGGGCTGCACGATTAATCGCATATGCGATTTAAAACCGCAATTAATTGCTGTGATTTTAAAACCGTGAGAGTCGCAATATTTTTTCCTAAATAAAAAAACTCCTCAGAAGTGGCTGTAATACATTGATTTGTTTGTGATTTCTTGCAAACCAGCTCCATCTAGTGGTTGCTTTTAGCACACATTTGTAAAATGGCTGTTTTTACTTTCACTTTCTGTTCTCATAAGCAGCCGATCAATCTAGAAGTCTAAAAGCAGAGCCCATGCAGGAATGAACAGGAGAGAAAGCCACTTACTTATATTCCCCCCTAGGGACGTATGTAGTCTGAAACTTAGGATATGTAATCATTATGGAACCTCTCACACAATATCCGGCTCAAATACATTGCAGATGCAGTTAACCCCACGGCTCCCAAAAAGGCTAAAACTGCAGTCCCCTCTGCTGCTGGGTTAACTTAACTGCATCTACAATGTTTATATATATATATATATATATATATATATATATATATGTGTGTGTGTGTGTGTGTGTGTGTGTGCGCAACTGTGTATGTGATTGTATATTATATATATTTATATATATATATATGTAATTGTGTGTGTGTGTGTCTTATACTGCTTCATTTGTTAATCATACCACTGTCCACAATTAGAATGACTGTCCAAGAAAACATGACAATGTTGTGTGTCATAAGACCTAATAACTGGCTAGTGGCTACTATTTAATCACATCACAGGCATCAAATTTTATTTGAACTATTTTGTGGTTTGTATTTTTATGCTCCAAGAGTGTATTGGACATTGAGAAACATGTACATTAAGATTCTGTTAAATAAACTTTAGAATGCAAAATGAAGGTGTTATAGTCCTGTATAAGAAAATCAAGATTAAATCGCAATCAATCGCAGGTTTTTTTCCAAAAAATTGCGATTTTTTTTTTTTGCCCATATCGCCCAGCCCTAGTGTGTATGTATGTATGTACTGTATGTGTATTTATGCATGTATGTGTGTGTGTGTGTATGTTTGTGGAACCAGCAAATTACAGACCTGTTACTACAGCATCGGGGGGCGGAGGGCAAACAGTGTCACTATACAGTACCACTATATACAGTACGCGGGGCAGTGTGTAAAATATAGGTGTTAAACCATCATTTTTATTAAGGAATTTATTTGTTATCTCATCAATAATACCATTACACAGAGCCCATTTTAATAATGTAGCTCTCTCTTTTTGAATCTTAAACTTTGGATCGTAATCCAGTTTTATATACACTTCTGAGTCTGAAAGTTGAAACAGTATCTCCCCAATGTAATAACTCTTATCAAGGATGCTTTAACACCACCTCACTGTTCTGTCTGAGGGATGGTACTGCCAATCTATCAGACTGAGAGAAATTATTAATGATACCTTTTTTAGATTTAACTGCCATTTCATGCTGTAAATGAGCTACATCATTAAGAACCAGTTTCGAAAAGGTGTCAATGCTAGGGTTAATAGTACCTGGTGCAAATGTACTCTTATTCCTTAAACCCAAACGGCTAACGCATAAATCATTATTCCCTCTTTCAACGCTTGATACATTAACATCAGGGTCAACAATCCCCACAGCATGGCAAATAGCTG
The DNA here is from genome assembly GCF_027579735.1 of Bombina bombina. Taxonomy (NCBI): domain Eukaryota; kingdom Metazoa; phylum Chordata; class Amphibia; order Anura; family Bombinatoridae; genus Bombina; species Bombina bombina. Next base: position 475,724,750 of record NC_069505.1, on the reverse strand, counting down.
AAAAAAACTATTTTAATTTAATAGTGTGAAATAAAACAGAATAGTTCTTAATGTAATGCAAAAAAAAAATTGCAATTAGTCTCTGGGCAGAAAGATAAACATTTTCGATAACAGACAGATCTCAGGATCTCTGTGTTACATTAAAAGCATTTATCACTATTGAGGATTCTGTCCTGTCTTAGATCTGGTCTGATGCTGCTTCCAATCCTGGCATCCCTGTTTCTTCTGGCCATGCACACCGCCTCTTCCTCTTGCGGTAGTGCCTTCTCCTGCCGTGCCGGCATTGCTGTCCAATTCCCCCTTGGACAATTCAGAAGTGAAGCTGGATGATGACGTGTTCCTTGCTGAGGGTCGCATTCTGCGACACCATGAGCCTCTACCTGAGCCCCGGTCCAGTGTCATCGGATCACGTGTCCAGCAATTGATAATCCTGTTCATCACGGATTAACTTAGTCCGCTTCCTGGCTTCCATGGTTTTACTGAGTTCATTAAGAGAGCTTTTCGTCTCAGTTAGTAATTTATCCACAGCTTCACCCGTTTTTCAGCTCCGTCTCCATACATTGTAACTCTTTTGCCTGTAACTCCATTTCCTCCTGCAGGCACTCTACTGTTAACATGATAATGCTAAAAAATATAGTGCTAAAAAATATAAATACACAGAGCGCCTCCTAAAAGGCAAAGACAAATGATGGTGAAAAATATATAAAAGTTAAGGATAGTCCTTAAAAAATATATGATATATTTAGGGATGCACCGAAATTTCGGCCGCAGAAAGTTTCGGCCGAAAATGGCATTTTTGGCTATTTCGGTTTTCGTTTTTTTAGCCCGTTATTTTCGGTAAAATTGTTGTGTAGCATGTTTCAAATGTGATACTAGCCTAGAGCTGCTGTTTAAGTTTATTACTTGACTTACTGTTCTACATATGAGTTTTCTAGGACTATACTTTATTTGGATAATTGTTAAAAAAAACCTGTTAAATACGATTCTGTTACATGAAACTAAATTAAGAATAATACAGTATATTAATATTTATAGTTGTTTTAAGTAGGGTTGCACCAACATTTTGGTCGCAGAAACATTTTGGCCGAAAATAGCATTTTTTGCCTGTTTTTTTTTTTTTTTCTTGGTAAAATTATTGTGTAGCATATTATTGTTTTAAGATATTTTTGTCCAATTTTAGTGTGTTACTTTCAATAAAAGTGTGGGCTTTTTTATTGGCTCTAATTATGCAAAAAAAAATCATTTGAAAAAATACATTTTCGGTATCAGTTTCGGTTTTCGGCCAAGTGCATCCCGGATTTTCGGATTCGGTTTCGGTCCAGAATTTCCATTCGGTGCATCACTAGATATATTTAATATGCTACATATAGCTAAAAAAATACAAATACAAAATAAAAAAGTGGATCCACTGAAATTAACAGTAGAATATATATTTAAAATCCCAATGACATAATAGATAAAATCACAATATAAAAAATCTGCAATCAACTAATAAAAATAGTTGAACTGTTGGTATAGATTATGTTAGTTAGGATACGTAAACGTATAATATGAATAAGTAAAGTGTCCTTAAATATGTAAGTCCCAAAATAGAAATTCCTTCCAGAGATAATAGTTCAAAATAAAACAGAATTTATGTTTACCTGATAAATTTCTTTCTCCAACGGTGTGTCCGGTCCACGGCGTCATCCTTACTTGTGGGATATTCTCTTCCCCAACAGGAAATGGCAAAGAGCCCAGCAAAGCTGGTCACATGATCCCTCCTAGGCTCCGCCTACCCCAGTCATTCGACCGACGTTAAGGAGGAATATTTGCATAGGAGAAACCATATGGTACCGTGGTGACTGTAGTTAAAGAAAATAAATTATCAGACCTGATTAAAAAACCAGGGCGGGCCGTGGACCGGACACACCGTTGGAGAAAGAAATTTATCAGGTAAACATAAATTCTGTTTTCTCCAACATAGGTGTGTCCGGTCCACGGCGTCATCCTTACTTGTGGGAACCAATACCAAAGCTTTAGGACACGGATGAAGGGAGGGAGCAAATCAGGTCACCTAAATGGAAGGCACCACGGCTTGCAAAACCTTTCTCCCAAAAATAGCCTCAGAAGAAGCAAAAGTATCAAACTTGTAAAATTTGGTAAAAGTGTGCAGTGAAGACCAAGTCGCTGCCCTACATATCTGATCAACAGAAGCCTCGTTCTTGAAGGCCCATGTGGAAGCCACAGCCCTAGTGGAATGAGCTGTGATTCTTTCTGGAGGCTGCCGTCCGGCAGTCTCGTAAGCCAATCTGATGATGCTTTTAATCCAAAAAGAGAGAGAGGTAGAAGTTGCTTTTTGACCTCTCCTTTTACCTGAATAAACAACAAACAAGGAAGATGTTTGTCTAAAATCCTTTGTAGCATCTAAATAGAATTTTAGAGCGCGAACAACATCCAAATTGTGCAACAAACGTTCCTTCTTTGAAACTGGTTTTGGACACAGAGAAGGTACGATAATCTCCTGGTTAATGTTTTTGTTAGAAACAACTTTTGGAAGAAAACCAGGTTTAGTACGTAAAACCACCTTATCTGCATGGAACACCAGATAAGGAGGAGAACACTGCAGAGCAGATAATTCTGAGACTCTTCTAGCAGAAGAAATCGCAACTAAAAACAAAACTTTCCAAGATAATAACTTAATATCAACGGAATGTAAGGGTTCAAACGGAACCCCCTGAAGAACTGAAAGAACTAAATTGAGACTCCAAGGAGGAGTCAAAGGTTTGTAAACAGGCTTGATTCTAACCAGAGCCTGAACAAAGGCTTGAACATCTGGCACAGCTGCCAGCTTTTTGTGAAGTAATACCGACAAGGCAGAAATCTGTCCCTTCAGGGAACTTGCAGATAATCCTTTTTCCAATCCTTCTTGAAGGAAGGATAGAATCCTAGGAATCTTAACCTTGTCCCAAGGGAATCCTTTAGATTCACACCAACAGATATATTTTTTCCAAATTTTGTGGTAAATCTTTCTAGTCACAGGCTTTCTGGCCTGAACAAGAGTATCGATAACAGAATCTGAGAATCCTCGCTTCGATAAAATCAAGCGTTCAATCTCCAAGCAGTCAGCTGGAGTGAAACCAGATTCGGATGTTCGAACGGACCCTGAACAAGAAGGTCTCGTCTCAAAGGTAGCTTCCAAGGTGGAGCCGATGACATATTCACCAGATCTGCATACCAAGTCCTGCGTGGCCACGCAGGAGCTATCAAGATCACCGACGCCCTCTCCTGCTTGATCCTGGCTATCAGCCTGGGGATGAGAGGAAATGGCGGGAACACATAAGCTAGTTTGAAGGTCCAAGGTGCTACTAGTGCATCCACTAGAGCCGCCTTGGGATCCCTGGATCTGGCCCCGTAGGAAGGAACTTTGAAGTTCTGACGAGAGGCCATCAGATCCATGTCTGGAATGCCCCACAGGTGAGTGACTTGGGCAAAGATTTCCGGATGGAGTTCCCACTCCACCGGATGCAATGTCTGCCGACTCAGAAAATCCGCTTCCCAATTTTCCACTCCTGGGATGTGGATAGCAGACAGGTGGCAGGAGTGAGACTCCGCCCAAAGAATAATTTTGGTTACTTCTTCCATCGCTAGGGAACTCCTTGTTCCCCCCTGATGGTTGATGTACGCAACAGTCGTCATGTTGTCTGATTGAAACCGTATGAACCTGGTCCTCGCAAGCTGGGGCCAGGCCTGGAGAGCATTGAATATCGCTCAGTTCCAGAATATTTATCGGTAGAAGAGATTCTTCCCGAGACCAAAGACCCTGAGCTTTCAGGGATCCCCAGACCGCGCCCCAGCCTATCAGACTGGCGTCGGTCGTGACAATGACCCACTCTGGTCTGTGGAACATCATCCCTTGAGACAGATTGTCCAGGGACAGCCACCAACGGAGTGAGTCTCTGGTTCTCTGATTTACTTGTATCTTCGGAGACAAGTCTGTATAGTCCCCATTCCACTGACTGAGCATGCACAGTTGTAATGGTCTTAGATGAATGCGCGCAAAAGGAACTATGTCCATCGTCGCCACCATCAACCCGATCACTTCCATGCACTGAGCTATGGAAGGAAGAGGAACGGAATGAAGTATCCGACAAGAGTCCAGAAGCTTTGTTTTTCTGGCCTCTGTTAGAAAGATCCTCATTTCTAAGGAGTCTATAATTGTTCCCAAGAAGGGAACCCTTGTTGACGGGGATAGAGAACTCTTTTCCACGTTCACTTTCCAGCCGTGAGATCTGAGAAAGGCCAGGACAATGTCCGTGTGAGCCTTTGCTTGAGGAAGGGACGACGCTTGAATCAGAATGTCGTCCAGGTAAGGTACTACTGCAATGCCCCTTGGTCTTAGCACCGCTAGAAGGGACCCTAGTACCTTTGTGAAAATCCTTGGAGCAGTGGCTAATCCGAAAGGAAGCGCCACGAACTGGTAATGTTTGTCCAGGAATGCAAACCTTAGGAACCGATGATGTTCCTTGTGGATAGGAATATGTAGATACGCATCCTTTAAATCCACCGTGGCCATGAATTGACCTTCCTGGATGGAAGGAAGGATAGTTCGAATGGTTTCCATCTTGAACGATGGGACCTTGAGAAATTTGTTTAAGATCTTGAGATCTAGGATTGGTCTGAACGTTCCCTCTTTTTTGGGAACTATGAACAGATTGGAGTAGAACCCCATCCCTTGTTCTCTTAATGGAACAGGATGAATCACTCCCATTTTTAACAGGTCTTCTACACAATGTAAGAACGCCTGTCTTTTTATGTGGTCTGAAGACAACTGCGACCTGTGGAACCTCCCCCTTGGGGGAAGTCCCTTGAATTCCAGAAGATAACCCTGGGAGACTATTTCTAGCGCCCAAGGATCCAGAACATCTCTTGCCCAAGCCTGAGCGAAGAGAGAGAGTCTGCCCCCCACCAGATCCGGTCCCGGATCGGGGGCCAATATTTCATGCTGTCTTGGTAGCAGTGGCAGGTTTCTTGGCCTGCTTTCCCTTGTTCCAGCCTTGCATTGGTCTCCAAGCTGGCTTGGCCTGAGAAGTATTACCCTCTTGCTTAGAGGACGTAGCACCTTGGGCTGGTCCGTTTTTACGAAAGGGACGAAAATTAGGTCTATTTTTTGCCTTGAAAGGCCGATCCTGAGGAAGGGCGTGGCCCTTACCCCCAGTGATATCAGAGATAATCTCCTTCAAGTCAGGACCAAACAACGTTTTCCCCTTGAAAGGAATGTTTAGTAGCTTGTTCTTGGAAGACGCATCAGCCGACCAAGATTTCAACCAAAGCGCTCTGCGCGCCACAATAGCAAACCCAGAGTTCTTAGCCGCTAACTTAGCCAATTGCAAAGAGGCGTCTAGAGTGAAAGAATTAGCCAATTTGAGAGCATTGATTCTGTCCATAATCTCCTCATAAGGAGGAGAGTCACTATCGAGCACCTTAAGCAGTTCATCAAACCAGAAATATGCGGCAGTAGTGACAGGGACAATGCATGAAATGGGTTGTAGAAGGTAACCCTGCTGAACAAACATCTTTTTAAGCAAACCTTCTAATTTTTTATCCATAGGATCTTTGAAAGCACAACTATCCTCTATGGGAATAGTGGTGCGTTTGTTTAAAGTAGAAACCGCTCCCTCGACCTTGGGGACTGACTGCCATAAGTCCTTTCTGGGGTCGACCATAGGAAACAATTTTTTAAATATGGGGGGAGGGACGAAAGGAATACCGGGCCTTTCCCATTCTTTATTAACAATGTCCGCCACCCGCTTGGGTATAGGAAAAGCTTCTGGGAGCCCCGGCACCTCTAGGAACTTGTCCATTTTACATAGTTTCTCTGGGATGACTAAATTTTCACAATCATCCAGAGTGGATAATACCTCCTTAAGCAAAATGCGGAGATGTTCCAATTTAAATTTAAATGTAATCACATCAGATTCAGCCTGCTGAGAAATGTTCCCTAAATCAGTAATTTCTCCCTCAGACAAAACCTCCCTGGCCCCCTCAGATTGGGTTAGGGGCCCTTCAGAGATATTAATATCAGCGTCGTCATGCTCTTCAGTAACTAAAACAGAGCAGCCACGCTTACGCTGACAAGGGTTCATTTTGGCTAAAATGTTTTTGACAGAATTATCCATTACAGCCGTTAATTGTTGCATAGTAAGGAGTATTGGCGCGCTAGATGTACTAGGGGCCTCCTGAGTGGGCAAGACTCGTGTAGACGAAGGAGGGAATGATGCAGTACCATGCTTACTCCCCTCACTTGAGGAATCATCTTGGGCATCATTGTCATTATCACATAAATCACATTTATTTAAATGAATAGGAATTCTGGCTTCCCCACATTCAGAACACAGTCTATCTGGTAGTTCAGACATGTTAAACAGGCATAAACTTGATCAGAAAGTACAAAAAACGTTTTAAAATAAAACCGTTACTGTCACTTTAAATTTTAAACTGAACACACTTTATTACTGCAATTGCGAAAAAACATGAAGGAATTGTTCAAAATTCACCAAATTTTCACCACAGCGTCTTAAAGCCTTGAAAATATTGCACACCAATTTTGGAAGCTTTAACCCTTAAAATAACGGAACCGGAGCCGTTTTAAGCTTTAAACCCCTTTACAGTCCCTGGTATCTGCTTTGCTGAGACCCAACCAAACCCAAAGGGGAATACGATACCAAATGACGCCTTCAGAAGTCTTTTATAAGTATCAGAGCTCCTCTCACATGCGACTGCATGCCATGCCTCTCAAAAAACAAGTGCGCAACACCGGCGCGAAAATGAGACTCTGCCTATGCTTTGGGAAAGCCCCTAAAGAATAAGGTGTCTAAAACAGTGCCTGCCGATATTATTATATCAAAATACCCAGATAAAATGATTCCTCAAGGCTAAATATGTGTTAATAATCAATCGATTTAGCCCAGAAAAAGTCTACAGTTTAAATAAGCCCTTGTGAAGCCCTTATTTACAATCGTAATAAACATGGCTTACCGGATCCCATAGGGAAAATGACAGCTTCCAGCATTACATCGTCTTGTTAGAATGTGTCATACCTCAAGCAGCAAGGGACTGCAAACTGTTCCCCCAACTGAAGTTAATTGCTCTCAACAGTCCTGTGTGGAACAGCCATGGATTTTAGTTACGGTTGCTAAAATCATTTTCCTCATACAAACAGAATTCTTCATCTCTTTTCTGTTTCTGAGTAAATAGTACGTACCAGCACTATTTGAAAATAACAAACTCTTGATTGAATAATGAAAAACTACAGTTAAACACTAAAAAACTCTAAGCCATCTCCGTGGAGATGTTGCCTGTACAACGGCAAAGAGAATGACTGGGGTAGGCGGAGCCTAGGAGGGATCATGTGACCAGCTTTGCTGGGCTCTTTGCCATTTCCTGTTGGGGAAGAGAATATCCCACAAGTAAGGATGACGCCGTGGACCGGACACACCTATGTTGGAGAAATTATATTCTTCTGATGTGTTGTATTTAAATGATAATCCTTAATCCTCCTTGGTAAACGGTGAAGAAAAGTGAAAAAAAGGTATTTGTGATGAAAAATCATCAAATCCAAAAATTCCTAAGAAAAATGGTGTGATGGAAATGGAATTGTGAATTCAAAATTTGGGTGCAAAAAAAAAAAAAAAGGAAAAAATATATACCTTTTTAAAAATTGTGAAAAAGATAAAAATATATAGATATAGATATATATATATAGAGAGAGAGAGATGTGTGAAGCTTTATCCAAATAGTTGTTGATAAGTGTTTAGAAATCCAAATAAACTTATAAGGTGACCCTTGTGTGGGTGAAATATATAAAAAAAAAAAAAAGTCTCCTGAGAGGTTTCTCCTATGTGTAAAAGATGAAAAAATGTAAGGAAGATCCTATATCTCAAAGATCAATTTCTTCAGTGATATACCTGTAATAAAACAAATATAACATAGTGCAAAACTGCTAGACAAACTTAGTCAGTAATTGAAAAGAAGCTTACCATATATGTCAACGCGTTTCGGCCCTAAGAAATGGGCCTTTATCAAGACTATAGATGGATTAGCATGGTAGCTCCTTTTATAGTTATTACTGGCCAATAAGTGCCAGTGTTGTTTTTGCGCCAAAAATTGACCTACTACTTCCTGTTTTTGGTGACCTGGAAGTACTATTGTGTTTATTATCATAAATCATCACCTGTTTTTGTATTGGAATATATATGTTTTATATTTCATATAAAATTCATATTTATAAATGTTATGTTTCATTTATATTTAAGAAAAAAACAGAATTTATGCTTACCTGATAAATTACTTTCTCCAACGGTGTGTCCGGTCCACGGCGTCATCCTTACTTGTGGGATATTCTCTTCCCCAACAGGAAATGGCAAAGAGCCCAGCAAAGCTGGTCATATGATCCCTCCTAGGCTCCGCCTACCCCAGTCATTCGACCGACGTACAGGAGGAAATATGCATAGGAGAAACCATATGATACCGTGGTGACTGTAGTTAGAGAAAATAATTCATCAGACCTGATTAAAAAAACCAGGGCGGGCCGTGGACCGGACACACCGTTGGAGAAAGTAATTTATCAGGTAAGCATAAATTCTGTTTTCTCCAACATAGGTGTGTCCGGTCCACGGCGTCATCCTTACTTGTGGGAACCAATACCAAAGCTTTAGGACACGGATGAAGGGAGGGAGCAAATCAGGTCACCTAAATGGAAGGCACCACGGCTTGCAAAACCTTTCTCCCAAAAATAGCCTCTGAAGAAGCAAAAGTATCAAATTTGTAAAATTTGGCAAAAGTGTGCAGTGAAGACCAAGTCGCTGCCTTACATATCTGGTCAACAGAAGCCTTGTTCTTGAAGGCCCATGTGGAAGCCACAGCCCTAGTGGAGTGGGCTGTGATTCTTTCAGGAGGCTGCCGTCCGGCAGTCTCATAAGCCAAACGGATAATGCTTTTAAGCCAAAAGGAAAGAGAGGTAGAAGTTGCTTTTTGACCTCTCCTTTTACCAGAATAAACAACAAACAAAGAAGAAGTTTGTCTGAAATCTTTAGTGGCCTCTAAATAGAATTTTAGAGCACGGACTACGTCCAGATTGTGTAACAAACGTTCCTTCTTTGAAACTGGATTCGGGCACAAAGAAGGTACAACTATCTCCTGGTTAATATTCTTGTTGGAAACAACTTTCGGAAGAAAACCAGGCTTAGTACGCAAAACCACCTTATCTGCATGGAACACCAGATAGGGCGGAGAACACTGCAGAGCAGATAACTCAGAAACTCTTCTAGCAGAAGAAATTGCAACCAAAAACAAAACTTTCCAAGATAATAACTTAATATCTACGGAATGTAAGGGTTCAAACGGAACCCCTTGAAGAACGGAAAGAACTAGATTAAGACTCCAGGGAGGAGTCAAAGGTCTGTAAACAGGCTTGATTCTAACCAGAGCCTGAACAAACGCTTGAACGTCTGGCACAGCTGCCAGCCTTTTGTGAAGTAAAACAGATAACGCTAAATCTGTCCCTTCAGAGAACTTGCAGATAATCCCTTCTCCAAACCCTCTTGTAGAAAGGATAAAATCCTAGGAATTTTTATCTTGTTCCATGGGAATCCTTTAGATTCACACCAACAGATATATTTTTTCCATATCTTATGGTAAATTTTTCTAGTCACAGGCTTTCTAGCCTGAATCAGAGTATCAATTACAGAATCTGAAAACCCACGCTTTGATAAAATCAAGCGTTCAATCTCCAAGCAGTCAGTTGGAGAGAAACCAGATTCGGATGTTCGAATGGACCTTGAACAAGAAGGTCCTGTCTCAAAGGTAGCTTCCATGGTGGAGCCGATGACATATTCACCAGGTCTGCATACCAAGTCCTGCGTGGCCACGCAGGAGCTATCAAGATCACCGAAGCCCTCTCCTGGTTGATCCTGGCTACCAGCCTGGGAATGAGAGGAAACGGTGGGAAAACATAAGCTAGGTTGAAGGTCCAAGGTGCTACTAGTGCATCCACTAGAGTCGCCTTGGGATCCCTGGATCTGGACCCGTAACAAGGAACCTTGAAGTTCTGACGAGACGCCATCAGATCCATGTCTGGAATGCCCCATAATTGAGTTATTTGGGCAAAGATTTCCGGGTGGAGTTCCCACTCCCCCGGATGGAATGTCTGACGACTCAGAAAATCCGCTTCCCAATTTTCCACTCCTGGGATGTGGATTGCAGACAAGTGGCAGGAGTGATCCTCCGCCCATTGAATTATCTTGGTCACTTCCTCCATCGCCAGGGAACTCCTTGTTCCCCCCTGATGGTTGATATATGCAACTGTCGTCATATTGTCTGATTGAAACCTTATGAATTTGGCCTTTGCTAGATGAGGCCAAGCTTTGAGAGCATTGAATATCGCTCTCAGTTCCAGAATGTTTATCGGGAGAAGAGATTCTTCCCGAGACCATAGACTCTGAGCTTTCAGGGGTTCCCAGACCGCGCCCCAGCCCACCAGACTGGCGTCGGTCGTGACAATGACCCACTCTGGTCTGCGGAAGCTCATTCCCTGTGACAGGTTGTCCAGGATTAGCCACCAACGGAGTGAATCTCTGGTCCTTTGATCTACTTGAATCGTCGGAGACAAGTCTGTATAATCCCCATTCCACTGTCTGAGCATGCACAGTTGTAATGGTCTTAGATGAATTCGTGCAAAAGGAACTATGTCCATTGCTGCAACCATCAATCCTATTACTTCCATGCACTGCGCTATGGAAGGACGAAGAACAGAATGAAGAACTTGACAAGAGCTTAGAAGTTTTGATTTTCTGACCTCTGTCAGAAAAATCCTCATTTCTAAGGAGTCTATTATTGTTCCCAAGAAGGGAACTCTTGTTGACGGGGAAAGAGAACTTTTTTCTATGTTTACTTTCCATCCGTGAGATCTGAGAAAGGCTAGGACGATGTCCGTATGAGCCTTTGCTTTTGACAGAGACGACGCTTGAATCAGGATGTCGTCCAAGTATGGTACTACTGCAATGCCCCTTGGTCTTAGAACCGCTAGAAGGAACCCTAGTACCTTTGTGAAAATTCTCGGAGCAGTGGCTAATCCGAAAGGAAGTGCCACAAACTGGTAATGCTTGTCCAGAAAAGCGAACCTTAGGAACTGATGATGTTCCTTGTGGATAGGAATATGGAGGTACGCATCCTTTAAATCCACCGTGGTCATAAATTGACCTTCCTGGATGGTAGGAAGGATTGTTCGAATGGTTTCCATTTTGAACGATGGAACCCTGAGAAATTTGTTTAGGATCTTGAGATCTAGAATTGGTCTGAATGTTCCCTCTTTTTTGGGAACTATGAACAGGTTGGAGTAAAACCCCATCCCTTGTTCTCCTATTGGAACTGGATGAATTACTCCCATCTTTAACAGGTCTTCTACACAATGTAAGAATGCCTGTCTTTTTATTTGGTTTGAAGATAATTGAGACCTGTGGAACCTTCCCCTTGGGGGTAGTTCCTTGAATTCCAGGAGATAACCTTGAGAAACTATTTCTAGTGCCCAAGGATCCTGAACATTTCTTGCCCAGGCCTGAGCAAAGAGAGAAAGTCTGCCCCCCACCAGATCCGGTCCCGGATCGGGGGCCATCCCTTCATGCTGTTTTGGTAGCAGTGGCAGGCTTCTTGGCCTGCTTACCCTTGTTCCAGCCTTGCATCGTCCAGGCTGGTTTGGGTTGAGAAGTATTACCCTCTTGCTTAGAGGATGTAGAAGTAGAGGCTGGTCCGTTTCTGCGAAAGGGACGAAAATTAGGCTTATTTCTAGCCTTAAAAGACCTATCCTGAGGAAGGGCGTGGCCCTTTCCTCCGGTGATGTCTGAAATAATCTCTTTCAAATCAGGACCAAACAGTGTCTTGCCCTTGAAAGGGATGTTAAGCAATTTTGTCTTGGAAGACACATCCGCTGACCAAGACTTTAGCCAGAGCGCTCTGCGCGCCACAATAGCAAACCCTGAATTTTTCGCCGCTAATCTCGCTAATTGCAAAGCGGCATCTAGAATAAAAGAGTTAGCCAATTTAAGTGCATGAACTCTGTCCATAACCTCCTCATACGAAGATTCTTTATTGAGCGACTTTTCTAGTTCTTTGAACCAGAAACACGCTGCCGTAGTGACAGGAACAATGCATGAAATTGGTTGAAGAAGGTAACCTTGCTGAACAAACATTCTTTTAAGCAAACCCTCTAATTTTTTATCCATAGGATCTTTAAAAGCACAACTATCTTCTATGGGAATAGTAGTGCGTTTGTTTAGAGTAGAGACCGCCCCCTCGACCTTAGGGACTGTCTGCCATAAGTCCTTTCTGGGGTCGACTATAGGAAATAATTTCTTAAATATAGGGGGAGGCACAAAAGGTATGCCGGGCCTTTCCCATTCCTTGTTTACTATGTCCGCCACCCGCTTGGGTATAGGAAAAACATCGGGGGGCACCGAAACCTCTAGGAACTTGTCCATCTTACATAATTTCTCTGGAATGACCAAATTGTCACAATCATCCAGAGTAGATAATACCTCCTTAAGCAGTGCGCGGAGATGTTCTAATTTAAATTTAAATGTTACAACATCAGGTTCAGCTTGTTGAGAAATTTTTCCTGAATCTGAAATTTCTCCCTCAGACAAAACCTCCCTCCTGGCCCCTTCAGATTGGTGTGAGGGTATGTCAGAAGCGTTATCATCAGCGTCCTCTTGCTCTTCAGTGTTTAAAACAGAGCAATCGCGCTTTCTTTGATAAGTAGGCATTTTAGATAAAATATTTGCAATAGAATTATCCATAACAGCCGTTAATTGTTGCATAGTAATAAGTATTGGAGCACTAGATGTACTAGGGGCCTCTTGTGTGGGCAAAACTGGTGTAGACACAGAAGGGGGTGATGCAGTACCATGCTTACTCCCCTCATCTGAAGAATCATCTTGGGCACTATTATTATCTGTGGCATCATTGTCCCTACTTTGTTTGGACACCATGTCACAATTATCACATATATTTAAATGGGGAGACACATTGGCTTTCATACATATAGAACATCGTTTATCTGATGGTTCAGACATGTTAAACAGGCTTAAACTTGTCAACAAAGCACAAAAAACGTTTTAAAATAAAACCGTTACTGTCACATTAAATTTTAAACAGAACACACTTTATTACTGAATATGCGAAAAAGTATGAAGCAATTGTTCAAAATTCACCAAAATTTCACCACAGTGTCTTAAAGCCTTAAAAGTATTGCACACCAAATTTGAAAGCTTTAACCCTTAAAATAACGGAACCAGAGCCGTTTTTACATTTAACCCCTATACAGTCCCAGAAATCTGCTTTGCTGAGACCCAACCAAGCCCAGAGGGGAATACGATACCAAATGACGCCTTCTATAAGCTTTTTCAGTGGATCTTAGCTCCTCACACATGCATCTGCATGCCTTGCCTTCCAAAAACAACTGCGCATTAGTGGCGCGAAAATGAGGCTCTGCCTATGACTAGAGAAGGCCCCCATCTGAAAAAGGTGTCCATACAGTGCCTGCCGTTTTTTAACAACAATCCCCAAGATTATAATAACTATAAAGAGCTATAATCTGTCAAATATGCTTAGCAAAGTAATCGTTTTAGCCCAGAAAAATGTCTACCAGTTTTTTAAGCCCTTATAAAGCCTTTATTCTTTTACTTAATCTAAGAAAATGGCTTACCGGTCCCCATAGGGAAAATGACAGCCTTCCAGCATTACCAAGTCGTGTTAGAAATGTGGCCAGTCATACCTCAGGCAGAAAAGTCTGCCAACTGCTTCCCCCAACTGAAGTTACTTCATCTCAACAGTCCTGTGTGGAAACAGCAATCGATTTTAGTAACGTTTGCTAAAATCATCTTCCTCTTACAAACAGAAATCTTCTTCTCTTTTCTGTTTCAGAGTAAATAGTACATACCAGCACTATTTTAAAATAACAAACACTTGATTGAAGAATAAAAACTACATTTAAACACCAAAAAAACTCTTAGCCATCTCCGTGGAGATGTTGCCTGTGCAACGGCAAAGAGAATGACTGGGGTAGGCGGAGCCTAGGAGGGATCATATGACCAGCTTTGCTGGGCTCTTTGCCATTTCCTGTTGGGGAAGAGAATATCCCACAAGTAAGGATGACGCCGTGGACCGGACACACCTATGTTGGAGAAAAAGGTTTATCTAAAATCGGCAAACCGGAAGTGATATATTCGTATATCAACATCCGGTTTTGCCGCTCATTGTCCTATTGATTTCTATTTTTTACCCACATATTTTTGATATCTAATAGATACCTCTGGTTTCCTCACTATTTAGAAAGTAAGTGGTGTCTCAAATTCGTATGTATTTCATATCCAAATATGCACATTATCCCAAATCGGCGAACCGGAAGTGGTATATAATACACATCGTCCACTTCCGGTTTCGCCGGTCTTCAACACTAAGTCTGTATCGATCGGCAGAAAGGAAGTGACATCACCACATGTCATATCTGTTTCCGATTTCGCCATTATCTCCATAGTTACCATATGGCTTAGAGTAAACAGCTATAGATCTTGTGTTTTAGTTTTCCCATGTTTGGTCTCAGAAAAAGCCGTAATCTTTCTTATGGTAACTGGCCATTCTTATAGAAAATGGCTTCCTATTTAACCCTTATATGACAGATGGTTGACTACTTTATGGATTAAATAATATGGTACTAATTGATGGGGAAGACATCATTTACAATAAAACATCATTGAAGATGTCACACCATTTTTCTTAGGAATTTTTTTATTTTTCATCACAAATACCTTTTTTTTCCACTTTTCTTCACCGTTTACCAAGGAGGATTAAGGATTATCATTTAAATACAACACATCAGAAGAATATAATTTATTTTGAACTATTATCTCTGGAAGGAATTTCTATTTTGGGACTTAAATATTTAAGGACACTTTACTTATTCATATTATACGTTTACGTATCCTAACTAACATAATCTATACCAACAGTTCAACTATTTTTATCAGTTGATTGCAGATTTTTTATATTGTGATTTTATCTATTATGTCATTGGGATTTTAAATATATATTCTATTGTTAATTTCAGTGGATCCACTTTTTTATGTTGTATTTGTATTTTTTTAGCTATATGTAGCATATTAAATATATCATATATTTTTTAAGGAATATCCTTAACTTTTATATATTTGTCACCATCATTTGTCTTTGCCTTTTAGGACGCGCTCTGTGTATTTATATTTTTTAGCACTATATTTATTTAGGGTAGCTGGTACCCACAATACTAGGAGCCATAGACACAAGGTTGAGCGCTGTCAGATTTATCCAGATAATCTGTTAACGTGATAATGTCCAGGGAACATTTGTTAATTTTTTCACAGTAACCCTTATTATCCAGCATTAGTGTGGGGCGGGCGTTCATCCTTAACCCCTGAGGAATCCTCTGAACCCTATGGTACTCTGCAAGAGTAGTGAAGTGCAGTTCGTAAGCAAAATACTTCTTAGAGATTTTCTCATACTGCTTACTGGAGATCTCAACAGGTGAAATCCTCAGGAAATCCCTTGACCCTTTTACCAGTGTGGTTATGCGTGCTGCATCCACTCCACTATAGGTAAATGTGGAATCCTCATCCTCAATTCTCTGTATAACCCCATCTATTTTTAAGCTGGTGCAAATAACTCAGTAAAATAGTCTCCAAAAAATATCTAAATCCAATAGCTCAGTTCAGCACATCAGCTTACCAGACCGTGCAAGCTGCCCGGAGAGAGACACTCCAAGAAATACAGAAAGCACAAAAAGGCAGCAGCACTTGTCCCAAGGAAGTAAATTTATTTAGGGGTTAGGGGTACAGAGAGCAAAATACTGTCAGGGTTTTTTCCCTGTTGCGTTTGCCATGTGCTGCTGGCAGCCTTTTTACTCACCTCTCTTCCTGACTTGGTGCATTGTGGGGGATGCTGCTCAATTCCTGCACTTCCTTTTATGGCCAGACTGTGTGCATCATCCATGTGAGACAGGATGCAGTCTCAGAATTGTGATGTCATCACTTATTATTTAAAGGGCCTCTATTCAGTATGCTTTGCCTTTGCGTTGTCTCAGACTTGTTTGTGAGAGTTCCTGTGTATTACCTGGCTGCCTGACGTCCTTCCTGATCCCTGGCTTGTTCCTGACTCTGCTGTTTTCCTTGTTCCCGATTCCGGCTCGTCTGACTATTCGCTTTGGCTCCTGACTCGGCTCGTCTGACTACCAGCTCTGGTTTTGATTCCTGGCTTGTTATTTGACTTGTGGACTTTTTATTATTTTTTGCTATTAATAAAAGGTATGTTTATTTTTGCACTTCTCGTCTCAGTCTGATTCCTGGCACCCTGACATTACGCAAAGGTCATGAATCCTGATGGTGCTAATAATCCATCTTTACCTGCCATCATTTCCAGGATGGATGTACAGGATCACCGCTTGGATCAATTTGCACTAGTCCTGCAAACCCTGCTGACTCGCACTGCACATTTGGACCAAAGTGTCCCGCAAGTTATGGCTGCTCCTGTTTCCGCTGCTGCACCTATGCCTACCAGGAGAATGTCCGGTTCTGCACCTCTACCTCAGCGATAAGGAGGCTATCCTATTCAGTGCAGAGGGTTTTTGAACCAGGTGGGCATTTACTTTGAGATGTTACCTCAGGCGTTTCCCTCTGACAGAGCTAAGGTGGGATTTCTCATCTCGTTACTCTCTGACACAGCTCTTGCCTGGGCTAATCCCTTGTGGGAAACCTGTGATTTCAAATTACCCTGAATTTGTGGCCTCCTTTCGAAGGGTATTTGATGTTCCGGCTCGCTCCTCCTCTGCTGCTAAACGACTCATGTCCATTCAGCAAGGTACAAGATCTGTTGCTCAGTATGCTATTGAGTTCCGTACGCTTGCCGCAGAGGTAGGTTGGAACAATGAAGCCCATGTTGCCGCCTTCTTTCATGGGCTCTCTGATGCGATTAAAGACGAAGTTGCTGCCAGAGATTTACCAGAGGATCTCGAGGCATTGGTGTCTTTTTTGATCCTAATTGACATCAGACTCAGAGAGAGGCCCTCTTTCAAGGAGCGCTTGCGGAAGCATCCTGTTCCATTGTCTCCTACGTGTTCGTTCCCACCCATGCCTCCCTCTCCTCCCATGCCTCCTGGTCCCGAGTCACCAGGTACTGCTGAGCCGATGCAGCTGGGATTCACACGCCTCTCCGCGACGGAGAGTGCCTTTAGGAGGAGGGAGGGGCTCTGCCTCTATTGTGGGTTACAGGGCCACCTTTTGAAGTCTTCTCCTACACGGCCGGGAAACGCTCACACCTAAGGTCCTGTCGGAGGCAGATCTTGGGTGGTTTATCCTTGTCCCCGGAACCGCTTAAGGAGAAACCTTTGGTCACGGTTGTCCTTTCCTGGGTGGACTCCTCCATAGTCACCCAGGCTCTTGTTGACTCCATTGCTGCGGGCTATTTCATTGACAGTGCTTTTGTATCAAAGCACTCCATTCCTGTTTTGCCTTGGTCCGTTCCACTTGCTATTGAGGCCATTGATGGCAGGCCCCTTCAGCCCGCACTTGTTACTCACGAAACTGCTCCATTGTCAATGGCTGTTGGGGCTCTCCATTTTGAAACCCTCCAGTTCCAGGTGATAAACTCTCCGCATTTTCCGGTTGTTCTGGGTTATCCCTGGCTCCAAAAGCACAAACCCAGTCTCGACTGGTGCAGGTCCGAAATTTTGTTGTGGTCCCCGCAATGTATTTCCACTTGTCTTCGGAAACCAGTTAAAGTCTTGTGCACTTCTTCGGTTTCTCAATTGCCAGAGGAGTACCGAGAGTTCCTAGATGTGTTTGACAAGGTGCGTGCCGGTACGTTGCCTCCTCAGCGGTCTTACGATTGTGTCATAGAACTGCAACCCGGAACTATTCCTCCTCGGGGCCGGGTGTACCCTCTGTCTGTTGCAGAGAATTGTGCTATAGAGGAGTATGTTGCCGATGCTCTGTCGCGGGGGATCATCCGCAAATCCTGCTCTCCTGCAGGGGCTGGCTTCTTCTTTGTGAAGAAAAAGGGTGGCGAGTTAAGACCATGCATCGATCATAGGGGTCTTAATCATCTTACCATTAAGAATGCTTACCCTATTCCGCTTATTACGGAACTCTTTGACCGCCTCAAGGGAGCTACGGTCTGTACTAAACTTGATTTGAGAGGAGCGTACAATCTCATTAGGATCAAGGAGGGCCACGAATGGAAAACAGCATTTAACACCAGGAGCGGGCATTATGAGTATCTTGTAATGCCCTTTGGCCTATGTAATGCTCCTGCTGTTTTCCAGGAATTTATTAATGATGTCCTACGAGATATGTTGCAACAGTGTGTTGTGGTGTACTTAGACGACATCCTCATACACTCACCCACACTTGAGGCTCATCGTTCTGATGTTACACGGGTTCTTCAGAGACTACGCGAGAACGGCCTGTTTTGTAAACTCGAGAAATGTGAGTTCCATCAGACTCAAGTAACCTTCCTAGGTTATGTTATCTCCGTTGCAGGGTTCTCCATGGATCCTGACAAGTTTTCTGCAGTTCTGCAGTGGCCTCGCCCAGTTGGTCTTCGGTCTATTCAACGTTTTTTGGGGTTCGCCAATTACTTTTCTTCCTTGGTCAAACCTATCACAGACATGACCCGTAAAGAGAATGATCCACTCCATTGGTCACCTACTGCCATTAAGGCCTTTGATAGTCTTAAGACTGCCTTTGCTGCCGCTCCAGTTCTGGCTCATCCTAACCCTGTCCTGCCTTTCGTTCTTGAGGTCGATGCGTCTGAGACTGGAGTAGGTGCCCTCTTGTCTCAACGTCCTAAGCCTGACGTTTCCTTGCATCCGTGTGGTTTCTTCTCGAAGAAATTGTCTCCAGCGGAGTGCAATTATGAAATTGGCGACAGGGAATTACTGGCCATAATTTTGGCACTCAAGGAATGGAGGCATCTTCTCGAGGGTACTAGCGTGCCAGTGCTCATTCTTACTGACCACAAGAATTTAACTTATCTATCTGAAGCAAAACGTTTGTCACCCCGACAGGCCAGATGGGCGCTATTTTTGTCTCGGTTTAATTATGTGGTCTCCTACCTACGTGATAGTAAGAATGTTAGGGCTGATGCCCTCTCTCGACAATTTTCGCCTCTGTCCAAGGAGGAGTCTGTACCTACTCCTGTTATACCTCTTGACCATATTTTTGCTACCATACGTACTAATTTGACTTCTCCCTTGGGGGAGGAGATCCTGGCTGCACAAATCAATGCACCTCCTGAGAAACCTAGTGGTAAGTGTTTTGTTCCTGAGAATCTTCAAAACTAAACTTTTGCACACTTACCACTATCTTAAAGCCGCAGGTCACCCAGGCAAAAACCAAATGATTTGGTCTGTCACTCGACAATTCTGGTGGCCAGGTCTTTGTTCTGATGTTGCTGCGTATGTTGCCTCCTGCTCAGTTTGTGCACAGAATAAGACTCCTCTACGTCTTCCTGTGGATCTTCTTCAACCTATTGCTAATGGTGAGCGTCCTTGGAAACATCTTTCCATGGACTTCATTGTCGAGCTCCCTGTTTCCAATGGCAATACTGTTAACCTTATGGTGGTTGACCGTTTTCTAAAATGTCACATTGCATTCCCTTGATGAAGCTGCCTACCGCTCAGGAGCTTGCTTCAATTTTTGCCTGGGAAGTCTTCCGTTTACATGGGTTACCCAAGGAGATAGTGTCGGACCGGGGTAGCCAGTTTGTCTCCAGATTTTGGCGTTCCTTTTGTGCTCAAATGGGGATCCAGCTTTCTTTCTCCTCGGCATTTCACCCTCAATCCAATGGGGCTGCGGAACGGTCTAATCAAGCTCTGAAACAGTTCCTCCGTTGCTATGTCTCAGATCACTACAATAATTGGTCTGAACTGTTACCTTGGGCAGAGTTTGCTCGTAATAGTGCTATTCATGCTTCCTCCAAGTTATCCTCGTTCATGGCGAATTACGGGTTTCAACCATCCTTGTTGCCCGATTCATTCATGTCTCAGGGTATTCCGGCTTTAGAGGAGCATCTCAGGCAACTCCGTTCCACGTGGGTGCAGATTCAGGATTTCCTTCATCGTTCTATGCAGCGCCAAAAGTTCCAGGCTGATCGTAGACGTCTGCCCGCACCTTCCTACCAGGTTGGTGAGAGAGTTTGATTGTCCTCCCGCAACTTGAACCTTTGTGTGCCTTCCAATAAATTGACTCCCCGTTATGTTGGTCCTTTTCGAATATTCCGACGGGTTAATCCTGTGGCCTACGCTCTTGACCTTCCTCCTGCTATGCGCATCTCCAATGTTTTTCATGTCTCCCTCTTGAAACCATTGGTTTGTAATTGGTTTACCACTGTGTTGCCTCGTCCCCGTCCAATCTTTGTTGACAACCATGAGGAGTATGAGGTCAGCAGCATTATTGACTCTCGTATGTCCAGGGGCTGTGTACAGTATTTGGTTCACTGGAGAGGCTACGGTCCAGAGGAGCGTTCTTGGGTTCCCTCCTCTGATGTTCATGCTCCCGCCCTCCTCCATGCCTTCCATGCCCGTTTCCCCAATAAGCCTTTTGTCCTCCCGCGGGGGAGGGGTCGTTGAGGGGAGGGTACTGTCAGGGTTTTTTCCCTGTTGTGTTTGCCATGTGCTGCTGGCAGCCATTTTACTCACCTCTCTTCCTGACTATGGCGCATTGTGGGGGATGCTGCTCAATTCCTGCACTTCCTTTTATGGCCAGACTGTGTGCATCATCCATGTGAGACAGGATGCAGTCTCAGAATTGTGATGTCATCACTTATTATTTAAAGGGCCTCTGTTCAGTATGCTTTGCCTTTGCGTTGTCTCAGACTTGTTTGTGAGAGTTCCTGTGTATTACCTGGCTGCCTGACGTCCTTCAAGAATCCCTGGCTTGTTCCTGACTCTGCTGTTTTCCTTGCTCCCGATTCCGGCTCGTCTGACTATTCGCTTTGGCTCCTGACTCGGCTCGTCTGACTACCAGCTCTGGTTTTGATTCCTGGCTTGTTATTTGACTTGTGGACTTTTTATTATTTTTTGCTATTAATAAAGGTGTGTTTATTTTTGCACTTCTTGTCTCAGTCTGATTCCTGGCACCCTGACAAATACATGACGTTTCGGGATTCAACCCTTAATCATTTAAGCATTCTGGGTATTACATGCACACCTACTTATACCAAACAGGTAAACAATTACCAGGTGCATACATGTAATGAATACATACAGCTCCCTCTGATGGTCATTATCATATTACATCTTAAATACAACCGCAACAGATTAAACACACTATACTCAAAAACACAGAATGAGAGAAACCACCCCCTTCTAATATATACACTAATATCCCCATATTATCACTTATTTAGAAACTATTCAGGTACTAGATCCCACAGAACTTTCCTGCCAAAGGCAGCCTCATAAGAAGCATTCACATCAAAGTGATAAAAAAAGTATGTAAAGAAGCCTCATCTGGAATGAGCAGTAACACGCTCAGGGAAAGGCTTCCCCGCAACCAAATAAACCTTGCGAATTAACGCTTTAAGTCAAACTGCTAAAGTAAGAGACGTAACTTTTAAACCTTTGTGAGGCCCAGAAAAAAATAAAAAAAAAGAGAAGAATCTCTGAAAACTTGTGTGGCTTCCACATAATATTTGAGAGCTCTAACAACATCCAGGCTGTGAATAGGAGAAATAATGAGACGGCACTCCACTTGGTTTTTGCAGGATGTAAAAACTTTCTTCACTCTTCATAAGTGCAACGTTTCGGGCCACCTGACCCTTTTTCAAGCTATCAATAGTGAACACAAAAAACATATTTAAACCTCAACCAATAAAAAATTGGACTAATCCCCATTTACCTAAGGGGAGGAACTCATCATGACATCACCTTACATACATATTAACTCCTTATCTCCCACCATTTTTAACTCAGGGAAAGGTAACAATGTTAAAAACAACACAAGGAGGTTAATCATGTGCAAAAAATACAAAACTTTTATATGCATTTTTTATTAGTCCCGATATCTTAACCCCTTAACGACCGAGGACGTGCCAGGTATGTCCTCCAAAAAACTACCCTTAACGACCAAGGGCGTGCCTGGATTTGAAGCGCTGGAAGCGAACGTGATTGTGATGGTCAAGATTTAAAACTCACTTGGCCCGCGATCGATGTCAACTTCAGATTTGTTATAAAATTTTGAAGAAAAGACAGAGCATGCGCGTCTCATGGACGAGCATGGTGCAGAAAGTAGGATGATAATGGTTTAACGCATGCGCTGATGACTCGCGTGATGTTTCAATCGATGGGCTGAAGCCCCCCGGGGGGGAAACAGATCATTGGAGGATAAAATATAACTATACTGTCAATCAATAAGAACAAAATGGCGGACAGAGGAAAGATTGTTAGCGTCGGCATCTTACAAAGGTAATAAACTTGAGTTATGGAATCCAATATGTAAAAAACAAATTAAACTGGGGCTATTTTTAAACAAACTGTAATATGGCGTTAACGAGTGTTGTGAACTTTACCTTAAATATTAGTATTGGTTATGCAAAACTGGGGAATGATAATAAAGAGATTATCTATCTTTTTAAACAATAACAATTTTCAAGTAGACTGTACCTTTAAGGCAAATACATACACAGCATTATAGAAAAAACATGAATGTTTATTCACAGCCAATGATAACTGCTAGTAAGGAAAGGTTACTGGGCATGGAGTACCAAAGCTCTGGAATGTTAGGATTGTTTAAAATTATATCCCACCCCCAAGGCAGAACATGCAGTGATCTGAGATGTCATTGCATGAAAATGCAGCATGTCCGCATAAAGAACGGGACAAATGCAGGAACTTTTGCTTTGCAGTGTTGCTCCACATAAGGCTGTTCTCTTGAAACACACAGTGCAGCAAGGGCACTGCGCTAAGTTTTCCTTATCACAGTGCAGCCAGAGCAAATTGCTGTTTGAAGAGAACAGTCAATTATGGAGCAGCACATTGATTGATGACTGGGGCGGCCCCCTAGCTGTTCCCGAAAGGTAAAGCAGTAACTCCAGAATGTAAGACGCTCTTTTGAGCAATGCACATTTTGTATTAGTAAAATTACTATTACAAAACTTAAAAGGATACTAAACCCAAAGTTTTTCTTTCATGATTCAGATAGAGCAGCAATTTTAAGCAATCTTCTAATTTACTCCTAACTATCAATATTTATTTGTTATCTTGCTATCTTTATTTAAAAAGCATGAATTTAAAGCTTAGGAGCCAGTCCAATTTTAGGTTCAGCACCCTGGATAGCGCTTGCTTATTGGAGGCTACATTCAGCAAACCAATAAGCAAGCATAATCCAGGTTCTCAACCAAAAATGGGCCGGGTCTTAAAGGGACACTGAACCCAAATGTTTTCTTTTGTGATTCAGACAGAGCAGGCAATGTTAAGCAACATTCTAACTTACTCCTATAATCAATTTTTCTTCATTTGCTTGCTATCTTTATTTGAAAAAGAAGGCATCTAAGGTTTTTTTTGGTTCAGTGTTCTGGACAGCACTTTTTTATTGGTGGATGAATTTATCCACCAATTAGCAAGAACAACCCAGGTTGTTCACCAAAAATGGGCCTGCATCTAAACTTACATTCTTGCATTTTAAATAAAGATACCAAGAGAATGAAGAAAATTTGATAATAGGTGTAAATTAGAAAGTTGCTTACAATTTCATGCTCTATCTGGATCACAAAAGAAAAAATTTAACAACTTTTTTTTTCTCTGCAATACATTATAAAACTTAAAAAATTGCTATATTCTCCAGTTTATCAGTGCATTGCAATTGAACTGGTGTGTAAAAGCCTAATTTAAAATGTAATTTCATTTCAAAATGACTGTAGAAAATTTTCACTAAAGTGAAAATAAAGTCTGCCTCTGGGTATCCTACATATTCTGTATCATGCACGTTCACCATATTATAAAAAAAAATATCACACACAATCAGAAAACATCATTCAGATTCCAGATAACAGAAAACTCCAGATCCTATAAAGTAACACATAAATATAATGCACTTGCAAATAAACATGCTGCCCTATGGTGTACAAAATATTATACGTGTCTAATAGCCATAAACGCCCATCTTATCAGGTTAGCAGAACAAAAAGAGTGACATCACGTGTGGCGACTCTGCCCATCCTCCTTTACCTAAAATGGCTCTGTTGGCGGGTACTATTAGGGTGAGCCAAGATAAATGGTTCTCAGCAGATTAATATACTAAACAAGAAATAATCAGAAGAAATAACAGCAATCCAGCTAGTGCGAAAACATTGAAGTTTTATTCATGTATTCTTGTAGGTATACACAGGACATGAAGGCTCCCCAAGATGTGCACTAAACAATCCTCTTACGCATGTGACAAAGTGTGACTTCTCACATGAAACGTGTATTGTTTAGTCTACATCTTGCGGAGCCTTCATGTCCTGTGTATATTGTCAGGGTATCTGTGAAGTAACCCTAAATAAACTACAGATGTATCATGGAATCTAATATTTCATTTTTTTCCTTCTTATAATCTAATTTGACATGAATTGTGTGGGCTGTAGCCATGGCAGACCAACCCCCACCTCTTCTTGGTTACATAGGATGCATCGCAGGTCTTTGTTCCAAATTCATCAAAAGAATTGTTTTCATAGTTATCTTAGAAAGAACAAAAGGTTTAAACCTTTGTATAAGATAAGGCCAGTGGGCCACTTCAAGGTAAATATTACCAGTTTGGAGACAAGAATTTGTGAATAAGTCAGATAAGCAAACACTAAGGCCCAGGAATATAGTAATTAGCACAGACCTGTTAATTGCCCCTAGACCTAGGATACACATCTGTGCTGGCTAACAGAAACACATGTTGCATTGTAGCTGTTAAATTCATTTTAAAATACAACTGGGATAAGTTTCAATACTGTATAAAAATGTATAATTCAATGGATCTGAGAAATGCATTTAAGGTTTGTAATAAATCTAATGGATAACATATTCTTATATTTTTCAGGCATCTACTAAGCACATATGTGGTTTGTGTTTTAAATAGTGACGTGTTTTATACACTCAGCAAGAAATATGCAGATATGAAATATTTATATGGGATAGTAATAAATATGAAACCACATATGGTTGCTGATCTCAAGGTATGTATGTGATGTTAAGATGATGGCTGAGATATTAATTGGACCCATCCTAAAAGTATTAAAATCCTTTTAAATACCCATATATTTTAATTGTATAAGAATTACTTTGTAAATACTTAGGAATTAAGCTCTCAAGGAACCCAGCAGACTGGTACAGTGCAAATTATACTCCCCTCAAAATAATTGTAACTGATCTCACTGCCCACTGGGTCAAATTACCACTATCCATCTCTGGTAGGATAGGACTTATTGAAATGGTCCTCTTCCGCAAACTGCTCTATGTCATGCAGATGTTACCAGTACTGCTTCATAAGACAGACCTGAGATTTTGGAGATCTCTTTTCCTGTCTTTTGTATGGGCCAATAAAAAGCACAGGATCCACTCAGATAGAATGATGAGCACAATTGATTCGGGAGGCTTAGCTGTTCCAAATGTAGAATTATACTGCTGGGCTGCACAGGCAAAATACGTGTTAGATTGGATGACGGGGGCAATCTCACTTTACAATACCCGAGTTGGAGCAGTATGTAACTCAACCTTGGTCACTAGCTATATTACCACATTTGACAGTGGACAAAACAGACAAAATACTGACTGGCTACCCTCTATTACAGCAACCACTATGGGCATGGAAGAAAATCTG
This sequence comes from Bombina bombina, assembly GCF_027579735.1. Taxonomy (NCBI): domain Eukaryota; kingdom Metazoa; phylum Chordata; class Amphibia; order Anura; family Bombinatoridae; genus Bombina; species Bombina bombina. The sequence continues at coordinate 475,698,843 of NC_069505.1, read as the reverse complement.
CCACAGGTTGCAATGCCAACAAGAGCTTATTACGTACATCCCATTGCAGGGAAATCCTAACTTTTTACCGGGTATGACTACACAGACGTTCAGGGTTTGGAGGTCTCTTAGACTAGATAGGGTATCAAAATTGCTAGAAGGGGATGGGAAAACCATTTGTACATTTGCTCATCTACAAGAGACCCACTCTATACCGCGCACGCATCACTTCGCCTACTTACAGGTAAAACATTATATTACTAAGCTGTTTAGCTTAACCACCACCCCTAGGGAAACTAAAGGGGTAGCCCAGATTTGTCATCTATATGCACAAGGGTCAACATCTATCTCACCAATCTACAAGATATTACAGGCCACAGATAATGAGCACACGGTAGAACACATTTGTACTAAATTGTCTGAGATGCTAGAAACTCTGATAACTAGAGAACAGATTCAAACCAGTATTCAAAGCGTTAGAAAGGCCACACTGGCAATGGATCTCAGGGAATCACATACCCGAATGCTTGAATTAGCTTACATTACTCCTAAACTCTACAAAAAATGGGAAGCCACCTTCACAGGGAATTGCCCCAGATGCACACAGGCGCAAGCAGGCTTGATACACATGATCTGGACTTGTCTGAAATTAACTAGGTTCTAGGGCATGATACATCACTGGCTGAGAACTCTTAACATTCCAGTTCAAGTACTTACAATGCAAATTGTCACACTCTTAGACTGCCAAGGCTTAAACAGAACTGCAACAACATTCACACACAATGTTATCCTTTTAGCCAGGAAACTCATATTCCGGCAGTGGTTAAGCAAGGAAGCCCCAACATTGTCGCAATTAAAAAACTTACACAACTACTTTAGGAGCAGGCAGATACTGTTGGAAATATTTCTAATCGCACAGCTCGCTTTATGAAAAAGTGGGCAGTATACATTCAGACATTGGAGACCTCACAACAGATAAAAATACTATACCCTATACGCAACTCAGAATACATACTAGAAGCTCAACTTAGGGGAGATTGGAGATTAGACTTTGAGAGAGAAATGCTCCTTAGTGAAAATTCACAAGAGGAGAATTTGGAAGTTGATAGGAACTGACACCCCGGGGGGAGGAGGAGAAGGCCGATTGGCCACAGTAAATGTTGGAAAATGTGAGAGACATGCACTGCATTTGTTTGCTTTAATTGACCTCATATACTTTTTCTTTGTTTCTTTTTCTTATTCTTTTAATGCAGCAAGATTACTGTTATCTGTCACAGATGTATAATGTTAACCCCAGAATGTGGGGGTGAAGTTTGTGTTATGTACTTTTCACGGAATAAATAAAGAATTTAAAAAAAAAAAAAAAAAAAAAAAAAAGAATTACTTTGTATTATGAGAAATTTATCAAATCTGGTCTTGAAATGCTCAGGATGAGTGGTGTGACGTGGTCCACTAGACATGGAACTTATTAATACTAAAAAATATAATACATTGTAAAAATATATATGAATCTATACTAAACTGTAGCAGCATTGATGGTAAAACTGCATTTCTGGTTATCTGCTGCCACCTATAGTTGAAAAATGGTATTACAACCAAAAGGCATTTGGCTATTCAGGAAGGCGTTTCCCAAAATAACCTATGAGATGTTCAGATCCGAGGGCGAATGAGAGACAAGCACCGGTAAGGACCTATCTACAGACAGACTCAAAGAAGCATTAACTTTTGGAGAGAAATATAAATAGGCTTTGGTGCCAAGTATATTCTCTGCCATTTTTGGGGACACTTTCTTGAACAAAGAAAGATTAACAATTATTGAGGTCTATACCTTTGCGCATTGTGAGTAAACCCTCCATAGATGACCCACAAAAAATTCTGGAAACTGAATAATGATTTGCTTACTTGGGTAAAGTATAAGAAACTGTTAAGTATATATAATATTTGAATTGAAGGCTAAAGTTAGATTACAGCTAGTAAATTTAAAGAGCATACTTTGTATTTTAAACTTATATTCATAGTCTTGGGTAGTTTAACTAGTCATTATTGCTAAATAATTTATTTACTAGATAGGGTTTTACACTCCAGATTTAGAAGTCAGTCATTACAGTGAACTCTTTCAAAACTGTACAGAAACTGGTTATTGTGATTAAATCGCTGGTATTAAGCATAGCAAATTGGTAATCCATATTGGACATTGAACTAGAGTTATTGGTTAATAACAGAAGATTCTGGTATCTCATTGTGGTATTTTAATGTGTTCATTATGAATAAGGTAAATTGTAAAGGTATATTTTTATGATCTTTGTATAGAATATTGTAACACTTTAAGCTTGTATAGTTTGATACATATCTGGTTTCTATAAATATAATTCAATGTGTTTATAACTTTAACTAATATAAAGAATTTAGGAATAAAATATTGATTTTAATTGTTTCGTATATGCATTTTATTGGGGGTTTGTTTTAAAGAATTATTAAATAAATTGTATTATAACCCGGCTATATACTGACAATATCTACAAGAATACATGAATAAAACTTCAATGTTTTCGCACTAGCTGGATTGCTGTTATTTCTTCTGATTATTGCTGCAGCGGCCGGGATCCGCTTCACAGCAACAGTTATTCATAGTCAAGACTTTAAGGTTCATGTCCTATTTACTACGTCATGATGACAGAGGAGGAGTGACCTCTTGACGCTGTTCCTGCCCCCCCTCATGCTGTTCCTGGACTAGCTGCTTTACAGCAGCCGAAGGAGGCGTGTTTTCGGAGGACATTGCAGCGTTTAGTGAGAATCATTCAACTCCCACTCCTGCACAGTTTTCTATGTTCACTCAGGAAAAGCTGCTTTCCACGCAGACGGAGGGTGCTACAACATACTCGAAAACTAACAGGTCAGAGTTCAACTTATTATACATTTAAATTAGACACATAACTGTTTTGACTTTGATAACAACTGATACCTAGGGACGCTTTCAACCTGTATACATAAGTTGTATTGTATCAGTTCACTTATCCTGAATATAATTTTTTTTTTTTAAATACTTAACAAGACAATGGACTCAATCAACATATTTACTATTTCATTACTCACCATTAGCAATTGGAAAAATGGGCATATACAGCTCCTCTTTGCGCTCAATCTTTCTAACAAGTAAAGGTTTCACATGAACATATCCTGTATGGACATAAGACACAAGTTGTGTAAGAAAGAAATCACTACACAGAGCCAAATACTAAGGATTGCTCTTAGCTGGTTAGACAATAAAATGTACTTACCCAGGTCCTAACATTTAAAAGTATTTTAATTTATGGCAAATAAACAAGCTAGAACTTGTAATTGACCTTATAATCTGCATATGCTTATCTGATAAATTATTTTCTTTCCTGGCAGGGAGAGTCCACAAATTAATTCATTACTGTTGGGAAATACAACAACTGGTCACCAGGAGGAGGCAAAGACACCCCAGCCAAAGCCTTAAGTATCCCTCCCACTTCCCCTACTTCCCCAGTAATTCAGCAGAGGGAAAAGGAAAAGTAAGAGAAACACTAGGGGTATAGGAGGTGCCTGAAGTAAAGGAAATAACAGCCGCCAGAATAAAAAATAATAGGGCGGGTTTGTGGACTCTCCCTGCCAAGAAAGAAAAGAATTTATCAGGTAAGCATAAATTTTGTTTTCTTTCTAATGGCAGGGCGAGTCCACAAATTCATTACTGTTGGGAATCCTATACCCAAGCTAGAAGAGGACACATTATGAACAGGGAGGGAAAGACAAAGCAGGCAGACCTAAACTGAAGTCACCACCGCTTGCAGCACCTTTCTCGCAAAGGAAGCCTCCGCAAAGGCAAAAAACAGCAAACTTGTAAAACTTTGAATAGATAGGAAAAGAAGGCCAAAAGGCAGCCTTACAGAACTGTTCCACTGAGGTCTTGTTCTTAAAGCCCCAGAAGAAGATACTGCTCGAGTAGAATGAGCCGTAATCCTCTCAAGAGGAAGTTGTCCTGCCACCACCTATGCCCTATGGATGATGCTACGCAAGCAAAAGAAAGAGTAGTCACATAGGCCCTCTGACCCTTGCACTTACCAGAATACAACACGAAGCGGAAACGAGAGAGAGACGAAAGTCTTTAGAAGCATTAAGATAGAACTTCAAAGCTTGGACCACATTTAGATGATTAACCAACGTTCCCTTGAATGTATGGATTCAAATTAAAAGGAAGGTACCACAATCTCCTGATTGAAATTGCGAGAAGAGACCACCTTGGGTAACAAACCCAACCTTATACGTAAGACCGTTTTATCAGCATGGACAATAAGATTAAGGTAAAACTCTGCGAACAGAAGAACACGAAACCTTCCAAGACAAAAGTTTAATGACAACGGAATGCATAGGCTACAACGGAACATGATGAACACTAAGAACAAGATTAAGGCCCCAAGAAGGAGCAACTGGCTTAAAACACAGGTCTATTCTAACAAGAGCATGAACAAAAGACTGAATATCAGGAAGGTTAGCCAACCTCTTATGAAGCAACACAGAAAAAGCAGAAATCTGCCCCTTTAGTGAACCAGCAAACAAATCTTTCTCCAAACCTTCTTGGAGAAATAAACAAAATGTGAGGAACCCTCACCTTGAGCAAAGGTAAACCTCATTCCTCAAACCAAGAGAAATAGGTGAGCCACACCTTATGATAAATATGACGAGTAACCGGTTCGGAACCGGAACAAAGTAGCAAAGGCTCTATCCGAAAAAACCTCAGAGAATCGAGATTTTGGTGGAGAAAAGGTCCTTGCTGAGGAAGGTCCACTCTCTGAGGCAACCTCTAATGAGAGGGTAAAAACTTCACATGGTCCGCAAACCCCATCCTGCGTGGCCATGCAGGAGCAAGAAGGATCACTGTGCCCACCTCCTGCTAGGTACGGGCGATTGTCAGAGGAAGGAGAGCCAGCGGAGGAAAACAGATAAATAAGATTAAAATTCCATGGAATCGCAAACGCGTCCACCTATGACATTTTAGAATCCCTCGATCTCGACGCATATCAAGGCCGATTGGAATTAAGAGGAGAGTCCATGAGCTATATCTCTGGAACTCCCCACCTCAGAGTTATTTCTGAAAACACCTTCTGACAGAGGAACCACTCATCAGGATGGAAGGATAGTCAGCTTAGGAATCTGCTTCCTAATTGCCTACCCCCGGGATATGAATGGGCAAGATGTGGCAATCGTGAGATCCCTCCTACTGAAGGCTGCACAACAGTTCCTTCATCGCTAGGGAACCCCTTGTTCCTTCTCCCTCCCGTAGAAGGATAAAGGGAACTAACGTAATTTTGACTCAATGGAGTCAGATAAAATGGACAAAAACGAAACTGAGGCCACGCCCTCAAGGAATTGAAGATGGCTCTCAGTTCTAAGATGGAGATGGGAAGGGAAGACTCCTCCATCGACCAGGTCCCCTAAATCTCTAGCAAACCCCAAACTGCACCCCAACATAAAAGACTGCCGTCCGTGGAGACAATCTCCCAAGATCATCTCAAAAGACACATACCTTGAGCCAGATGGTTATAATAGAACTACCGGGAGAGAGAATCCCTAGTCACTCAGGCTAGGACGATCAACTGAGACATGTCAGAGAGAAAGCTGTTCCATTACCTAAACATACTACTTGAAAAAACTGCTTGTGAAAACCGTTTGGGAAACAGAGCTCTCTGTAAACTTAATTTGGAAGCTGGACTTCTATACGTATTTAACCACGATTGATACAGCTCAAAGCTACAATACAGCTATTAGAAGACACCAGTCACATGATCGTCACTGACCAGAGAGGAGGAAATCCCTGGATGAAAGCACACCAGAGAGGTACAACGCCAGGTATCCGGATTGTGAGGTAAATTGGCCAATTTTAGGCTAACTATTGTACCAAGCTGATTGGGGATACTAAGAAATTCCTAACTTGCATACCAAATCTACTTGTTTTTGAGCTGCTAACTGCAAAAGTAGCGATCGAGGGTAATCCGTATACAGAAAAAACAGGGAGTACTCTCCAGCGTTCCCTTTTGAGACTTTACCTGTCTTTGCCACACTTGCCTTTTTTGGAACTTATGAAGAACTACTCAATATAACAATTTACCGATTATATATTGAATATAACAATTTACCAATTATTTTTTAATATATTTTTTAGTACTGTGAGCCACCTGTGGTTATTTATTTATATGTTTCTATTGTGTTATTAAACTTTATTAATTGTGTCCATTGCTAGTACTGCTAGTTATTTAGTTTATTACATACATTTTATACGTTTTGTATTCATTCCACATATAACACAAGATAGTTTAGCTTTTTCATACTCTAGAGCATGCCTCCTCTCTGTCGACGTCGAAAAGGCGTTCGACAGAGTGGAATGGGATCACCTCCTGACTACCCTGGAAAAATTTGGCATAACTGGAAACTTTCATAACCTTATACAAAAATTATATCACAACCCTCGCACCTCCATCATAGTAAACGGCTCAGTGTCCCACCCCCTGACTCTTGGCCGGGGAACGAGACAGGGATGTCCCCTCTCCCCCCCTATTGTTTAACCTAGCCATAGAACCATTAGCCATTTACATAAGAAATATGACACCAGCATTGAAGATAGGGTCACATGCTATGCACTTATCACTATACGCTGACTACCTGCTTTTATACGTAACCAACCCAAACACCACTATTCCTACACTAGTCTCTATATTTCACCAGTTTGGAACCATTTTGCGCTATAAAGTAAACCTGGAAAAGTCGGAGTTGACATATCTTACTAAAACACCCCCCCACACACCAACTCTAAACAAACTCAGGGTTACGGACGGCTCTTTCAAGTACCTAGGACATGTTAACCAACATCTAATCTATAAACTGAACATCCCACCAGTGATTGTACAGATCCGCTCTTTGTTGAAAAGCTGGGCCAAATTACCCGTCTCCCTGTCGGGCCGGGTGAGCTTAATTAAAATGATAGCGATGCCTAAATTATTATACCCACTACAGCTACTCCCCTTTTTGTTGACACAGAAAGATTTAGAGAGCATTACCAATGCTTTCGAACATTCGTGTGGAACTCCAAGAAGCACAGAATCGGCAGAACGAAACTAGCTCTGCCGATTGACAAAGGGGGTCTGAAACTTTCGAATGTTGAATGGTACAATTGGGCCACACTGGCAAAGCTAGTCTTTGACTGGCTTGCGTGTACGTCAGTTTTCAATGATGAACACCTCGAGAGATCCTTAACATAACCACTCCACCTAGCATTCCTGCCACATGCCCCCCTATGCACCCTCCCTGATCATATTAGAGATAACATATTATTCAAGGACCCGCTTAGAGCCTGGAAAAAATTATGCAGATGGTGGAAGCTTCCTGCTGAAGTTACTAGATACCTTCCATTACAGGGCAACCCTACTTTCCTCCCAGGTATGACCAAGCAAATCATTGCCCTATGGGGGGGAGAGGGGCTTAACTGCGATCTCACAACTGATAGATCCCCTTACGAACAAAACATTCCCGTTAGCCCACCTACAGGAAAGATTTGACCTTCCCAGACATAGCACATTCGTATATTTTCAAGCCAATCACTATGTGCACAAGTTGCTATCTGAAGGGCTAAGCGGTAGAAATACCACTCCAATTGATACCATTTGCTCCTTGACTAAACAGGGGTCACACTCCATCGCAAACATTTACGCCTTAATCCTAGAGAGCAAATCCACAGAAACGCTACAGCATTTAAGTGCTAAGTGGAAGCGAAATGCCGACATTGATGTCAGTGAATCCATGATCTCTGACAGCTTTAAATTAGCAGCTACCAGTACCCTTGCGATGACATATAGGGAAATGCACCTAAGATTCATACACCTAAGCTACATAACTCCTCACTTGCGAGCTAAATGGGTTCCGGACGCATCAGACACCTGCCTTAAATGCACCTCACCTAGACCAGATGTTAAACATCTGTTCTGGAGCTGTCCCAAGATAGCCCAGTGGTGGGGTAAGATCCAGTACTGGCTCTCAAAAACCTGTGGCACAACGATAATTCTTACGATTGAAGATGCCTTCTTTCTTAAGGGACACAAAAAGAGCACCCCCCACGAACGTTTCTTGAACACTGCAATACTGATAGCCAGGAAACTGATACTAAAACACTGGACCGTGAGGAAACCACCGCACGTGACCCAATTTGTTAGCTCTATACATGCACAACTACTGATTGAGCAGGCAGACGTCAGGGGAGATCTTGAGAAACGATTTAAAGCTTTTTGCACAAAGTGGCAGCCTTACCTACTCTCCTTACCCGACAACATATACACACCGATATTGACACCTTTTGCCAACAGTACATACCTCATGACAGAGAGACTGAGGGGTAATTGGCCGGTGAGAAACTTAACTGACACTTGACTCCGGTACTTTGCTCCCCCCTGTCCTCCTCTTCTAATCCTTCTTACCTTTCACGCTAAGGGATTTACTCAGACAGAATACCCTGCTGTATCTCACATTGGGCGGACCGGGTGTCTCCTCCTATCCAAAGAATCCAGGAATGATCTCCCTAGGCAGCCAAGGGACTCAAACCTCGCTATGTAATGTAATGTTATGCTGAGTTAAAATATACTATGCCGTCTGATTTAGGTTTCTGTTTGTATAAGGATAAACACATTCTAAAGAACCGTGTAAGAAGGTAGCTTGCTCTCACCTGTTCTCCCCCCTCTTCCCCCCTCACCCTGATGTTGTTGAGGCGCAACAACTCCCCCCCTTCCCCCCCTCCTTCCTCCCTTAATCCTAGATGTTTGTTCCATCTTTTGCACTGACCACATGATGTAAGTTCCTTCCTGTAGGACCATTACTGTGTAATCTGAACTGTTGCCATATCATGTATATTGTCTTTCTCAACGTTATCGTTGAACCGAGTCATGCTACCCAGACAAAGGGTTCTGCTAGTGTTATTGTTATTGATTGTTCTTGTTTACTGGGAATGTTTTGGTTCCCCCACTTCCCCTTCCCCACTTTGGGTTCCCCCCCCCTCTCCGGCTGGTTCCTCCCCTAACTGGTCCTACCCCCTCCCCCATCTCCTCCTCTTCCCCCCCCCCTCCTCCTCCTCCTATTCTTAAAAAACTACCTAGATGGGTGCTAACTGCTTTGCACCAATCACATGATGTAAGTCTCTTTCCGTGAAGCCATTATTGTGTAAACTGAATTGTTGCTTTATCATGTACTATGTTTTCTTCCCGTGGTGACCCACCCATCCTGGTTCTCAATAAATAAAGATATATAAAAAAAAAAATTCTGTCTTAAAAAGACAGGGCGGGCCGTGGACTCGTATCGTAGAAGAAATCAATTTATCAGGTAAGCATAAATTTCCTTTTCTTCTACAAGATATGACGAGTCCACGGATTCATCCCTACTTGTGGGATACAATACCAAAGCAACAGGACACGGATGATCGGGAGGGACAAGGCAGATACCTAAACGGAAGGCACCACTGCTTTTAGAACCTAGCCTCCGAAGAAGCAAAAGTATCAAATTTGTAAAATTTGGAAAAAGTATGAAGGGAGGACCAAGTCGCAGCCTTACAAATCTGTTCAACAGAAGCAATTAAAAGCCCATGTGGAAGCCATCGCTCTAGTAGAATGAGCAGTAATTTTTTCAGGAGGCTGCTGTCCAGCAGTCTCGTATGCCAGGCGGATGATGCTTTTCAGCCAAAAAGAAAGAGAGGTAGCCGTAGCTTTTTGACCCCTACGCTTTCCAGAATAAACAATGAATAGAGAAGATGTTTTACGGAAATCCTTGGGTCGCTTGTAAGTAAAACTTCAAGGCACGAACCACGTCCAAGTTATGTAACAGACGTTCCTTCTTAGACGAAGGATTAGGACACAAGGAAGGAACAACAATTTCCTGATTAATATTCTTATTTGAAATAACCTTTAGGAAGGAATCCAGGTTTAGTACGCAAAACCACCTTATCAGAATGGAATATAAGATAAGGCGAATCACATTGTAATGCAGAAAGCTCAGAAACTCTTCGAGCAGAAGAGTTAGCAACTAAGAACAAAACTTTCCAAGATAAAAGCTTAATATCTATGGAATGCATGGGTTCAAACGGAACCCCTTGAAGAACACTGAGAACTAAATTCAAACTCCATGGCGGAGCAATAGATTTAAACACAGGCTTGATTCTGATTAAAGCCTGACAAAAAGACTGAAGGTCTGGGACATCCACCAGACACTTGTGTAGTAAAATTTACAAAGCAGAAATTTGAAATTTGTCCCTTTAATGAACTAGCTGATAATCCCTTCTCCAATCCTTCTTGGAGAAAGGACAAAATCCTAGGAATCCTAACCTTACTCCATGAGTAGCCCTTGGATTCCCACCAATAAAGATATTTACGCTATATCTTATGGTAAATCTTTCTAGTGACAGGCTTTCAAGCCTGAATCAAAGTATCAATGACCGACTCAGAGAATCCCCGCTTAGATAAAATCAAGCGTTCAATCTCCAGGCAGTCAGCTGCAGAGAATTTAGATTTGGATGTTGGAACAGACCTTAAATGAGAAGGTCCCGTCTCAATGGAAGTTTCCACGGTGGCAGCGAGGACATGTCCACTAGATCCGCATACCAAGTCCTGCGTGGCCATGCAGGCACTATTAGAATTACCAAAGCTCTCTCCGGTTTGATTCTTGCAATCACACGAGGTAAAGGAAATGGTGGAAACACATAAGCTAGGTTGAACGACCAAGGTACTGCTAGAGCATCTATCAGTACAGCTTGGGGATCCCTTGACCTGGACCCGTAGCAAGGAAGTTTGGCATTCTGACGAGATGCCATCAAATCCAATTCCGGTGTGCCCCACTGATGAATCAATGATGCAAACACCTCCGGATGGAAATCCCATTCCACCGGATGAAAAGTCTGACGACTCAGAAAATCCGCTTCCCAGTTCTCTACTCCTGGGATCCCATCGGATTATCTTTGAAACCTCTATCATTGCTAGAAAACTCCTTGATTGATATATGCTGCAGTCGTGATATTGTCCGACTGGAATCTTATGAATATGGCCAAAGCCAACTGAGGCGCCGTCTGAAGAGCATTTAATATTGCTCTCAGTTCCAGAATATTGATTGGCAGTAGAGACTCCACCTGAGTCCAAACATCCTGAGCCTTCAGGCAATTCCAGACTGCACCCCAGCCCAAGAGACTGGCGTCCGTCGTCACTATTACCCATGCTGGCCTGCGGAAGCACATTCCCTGGGACAGATGATCCTGTGACAACCACCAAAGAAGAGAGTCTCTGGTCTCTTGATCCAGATATATCTGAGGAGATAAATTCGCATAATCCCTATTCAACTGTCTGAGCATGCACAGCTGCAGTGGTCTGAGATGAAAGCCGCTACCATTAATCCAATAACCTCCATACACTGAGCCACTGATGGCCGAGGAATGGACTGAAGTGCTCGGCAAGTATTTAGAATCTTTGATTTTCTGACCTCCGTCAGAAATATTTTCATGTCTACCGAGTATATCAGAGTTCCCAAGAATGGCACTAGTGAACTCTTTCTATATTCACTTTCCAACCGTGAGTTCTAAGAAATGCCAACACAATGTCCGTGTGAGATTTGGTCAGATGATAAGTTGACGTCTGGATCAAAATATCGTCCAGATAGGGTGCCACTGCTATGCCCCGCGGTCTGAGAACCGCTAGAAGGGACCCTAGCACCTTTGTGAAGATTCTGGGAGCTGTGGCCAACCTGAAAGGAAGGGCCATGAACTGATAATGTTCGTCCAGAAAGGCAAACCTTAGAAACTGATGATGATCATTGTGGATAGGAATGTGAAGATACGCATCCTTCAGGTCCACGGAGGTCATATATTGACCCTCCTGGATCATTGGTAAAATTGTTTGTAAAGTCTCCATCTTGAACGATGGAACTCTGAGAAATTTGTTTAGACATTTGAGATCTAAAATCGGTCTGAAAGTTCCCTCTTTTTTTGGGAACCACGAACAGATTTGAGTAAAACCCCTGTCCCTGTTCTAGTTTTGGAACTGGGCAAATTACTCCCATGGTATAGAGGTCTTTTACACAGCGTAAGAACGCCTCTCTTTTCGTCTGGTCTACAGACAAAAACGTGAAAGATGAAATCTCCCTCTTGGAAGCAAATCCTTGAATTCCAGCTGATATCCCTGGGACACAATTTCCAATGCCCAAGGATCCTGAACATCCCTTGCCTAAGCCTGAGCAAAGAGAGAAAGTCTGCCCCCTACTAAATCCGGTCCTGGATCGGGGGCTGCCCCTTCATGCTGTCTTGGTAGCAGCAGTGGGCTTCTTGACTTGTTTATTTTTATTCCAGGCCTGGTTAGGTCTCCAAACTGACTTGGATTGAGCAAAATTCCCTTCCTGCTTTGTGGAGGAAGAGGAAGCAGAGGGTCCTCCTTTAAAGTTTTGAAAGGAACGAAAATTATTTTGTTTACCCCTCATCTTAACAGACTTTTCCTGAGGCAGGGAATGACCTTTACCTCCAGTAATGTCAGAAATGATTTCCTTCAATTCAGGCTCGAATAGGGTCTTACCCTTAAAAGGAATAGCTAAAAGTTTAGATTTTGATGACACATCAGCAGACCAAGATTTGAGCCATAACGCTCTAAAATGGCAAAACCTGCATTTTTCGCAGCTAATTTAGCCATTTGAAAAGCGGCATCAGTAATAAAAGAATTGGCTAGCTTGAGAGCCTTAATTCTATCCAAAATGTCATCTAATGGGGTCTCAACCTTAAGAGACTCTTCTAGAGCATCAAACCAAAAATCTACTGCAGTAGTAACTGGAACAATGCAAGCTATAGGCTGTAAAAGAAAACCCTGATGAATAAATATTTTCTTTAGAAGACCCTCTAACTTTTTATCCATAGGGTCTTTGAAAGCACAACTGTCCTCAATAGGTATAGTTGTACGCTTAGCCAGGGTAGAAATAGCTCCCTCCACCTTAGGGACCGTTTGCCAAGAATCCAGAATGGTATCAGATATGGGAAACATTTTCTTAAAATTAGGAGGGGGAGAGAACAGTATTCCTTTGTAACAATGTCCGAAATTATTTTGGGAACTGGAAAAACATCAGTAAGTAGGCACCTCTAGATATTTGTCCATCTTACACAATTTCTCTGGTGGTATCACAATAGGGTCACAATCCTCCAGAGTCGCTAAAACCTCCCAAAGTAACAGGAGGAGGTGTTCAAGCCTAAATTTAAAGGACATCACGTCCGAAGCTGTCTGGGGCAACACATTTCCTGAGTCTGAAAGTTCCCCATCAGACAGCAATTTCCCGACGCCCAAATCAGAGCACTGTGAGGGTACATCGGAAATGGCCAATAAGGCCTTAGAGGGTTTAGTATTTACCTTAATACCTGGCCTACTGCGTTTCCCCTGTAAGACTGGCAGTTTAGATTATATCTCTGTAAGAGTAGTAGACATAACTGTAGCCATATCTTGCAGAGTAAAAGAATTAGACGCACTAGAAGTACTTGGCGTCGCTTGAGTGGGTGTTAAAGGTTGTGACACTTGGGGAGAATTGGATGGCATATCCTGATTCTCTTCAGACCGAGAACCATCCTTGGACATACTTTTATCACCTAAAATATGTTCTTTACAGTGTAAGGCCCTTTCAGTACAAGAAGGACACAATGTAAGAGGGGGTTCCCCAATGGCTTCTAAACACATAGAGCATAGACTTTCCTCAATATCAGACATGTTGAACAGGCTAGTAATAACCACAAAAGTCGTTAAACACTTTATTTATTGAGTAAAACAAAAATTTTGAAAAACGAGTACTGCGCCTTTAAGAATAAAAAAGCGCACAATTTTTCCAAATCTGCTTAAAAATGATAAACGTTCAATTTTAAGGTATTCCTATCCTAAATTGCAGTTGGATATTGCACCACAAGCAAGGGCAAATTAAACCCCTAAATGATTAATTTAACACAAAACCGCTAATAAAAAAACCTAAACAAACCCCTGAAGAGCTGTGGCGCCTACCTGCCCCCAGGGATCTGACAAACTGATCGATATCACTCCGGTAGACAATCACTCAGTTTGAGCCCAACCGAAGCTGAAGTTTGCTGTCCTTCTTGACAAACTAACTGCGCATCTAAGGCACGAAAATTAGGCCCCGCCCATCATGTACAATGTACTCTCAGCCTAAACAACCGCATGTAAAGTGGTGTAAAACTAGCCATGTGGATAAGCATTCATAAAATGTATGATTAACGCCTTGAGAACCCCCAGCACAATGTACAACAACCAGCTATATAAACGTTTTGCAATAAAAACCAGTGTCTTAAACATGCTGCCATGATTTCTTGCTGCATTTAGCCCTGATAAAAAATAAATACACAGGATTTCAGTAATACCCTTTCTTATGGCTATAGGATTACTGCTTACCCCTTCCCTCTTTGGGAACTATGTCAGCCAGTTCTGATATATCACAGTCTCCTCATAAATAAATGACTGAACATACCTCAATGCTTGTAGCATGAAAATGTTCCCCACACTGAAGATGTCTCTAGTATTCCTCAGCCATTCTGTGGGAACCCACATGGATCTTAGTGACAACTGCTAAGATCATCAACCTCAGGGCAGAAATCTTCTTCTATATGCTGCCTGAGGAAAATAGTACTCACCGGTACCATTTAAAATAAAAAATTTCTTGATTGAAGAAACTAAAAACTATCATTTTAACACCTCTTTCACTTTACCTCTTCCTATTACTAGTATAGGCAAAGAGAATGACTGGGGGTGGAGAGAAGGGAGGAGCTATATATACAGCTCTGCTGTGGTGCTCTTTGCCACTTCCTGTTAGCAGAGGATAATATCCCACAAGGATGAATCCGTGGACACGTCGTATCTTGTAGAAGAAAGAAAGAAATTTATCAGGTAAGCATAAATTTCGTTTTCTTTTTAATGACACAATGAGTCCACGGATCATCTAATTACTATTGGGAATCAATACCCAAGCTAGAGTACACAGATGATACGGGAGGGACAAGACAGGGAACCTATACGGAAGGCACCACTGCTTGAAGAACCTTTCTCCCAAAAGCAGCCTCAGCCGAGTAAAAAGTGTCAAATGTATAGAACTTTGAAAAAGTGTGAAGAGAGGACCAAGTTGCAGCCTTGCAAATCTGTTCCACAGAAGCTTCATTTTTGAATGCCCATGAGGAAGCAACAGCCCTCGTGGAATGAGCCGTAACTCTCTCTGGAGTGTGCTGTCAGCAGTTCCATATGCAAAACGTATGATACTCTTCAGCCAAAAAGAAAGAGAAGTAGCCGTGGCTTTCTGTCCAAAAAGCACGAACCAAGTCTAAATTGTGTAGAAGCCGTACCTTCTGAGAAGAAGGATTAGGACACAAGGAAGGAACAACAATCTCCTGATTAATGTTCCGGTCAGAAACTACTTAAAGAAATCTTAATTTTGTACGTAAAACTACCTTATCCGAAGGGAAAATAAGATAAGGAGACTCATACTGCAATGCAGAGAGCTCTAACACTCTACGAGCAGAAGAAATAGCAACAAGAAATAAAACTTTCCAAGATAACAACTTAAGATCTAAAGGAATGCATAGGCTCAAATGCAGCCCCTTGAAGAACCTTAAGAACTAAATTAAGACTCCAGGGAGGTGTAACTGGTTTGAACACAGGCCTGATCCTGACCAAGGCCTGACAAAATGATTGCACATCTGGAATATCTGCCAGACGTTTATGTAACAAAATAGACAAGGCAGAAATGTGACCCTTTAGGGAACTAGTCAATAATCCTTTCTCCAAACCTTCTTGGAGAAATGACAGAATTCTAGGAATCCTAACCCTGCTCCAAGAATAACCCTTGGATTCACACCAATATAGATATTTACGCCATATCTTATGGTAAATCTTCCTAGTCACAGGTTTACGAGCCTGAATCATGGTCTCATTGACCGAATCTGAAAATCCCCGCTTGGATAAAATTAAGCGTTCAATCTCCATGCATTCAGCTTCAGAGAAACTAGATTTGGATGAAGGAAGGGCCCTTGAATTAGATGGTCCTCCAAGGTGGAAGAGATGACATTTCCACCAGATCTGCATACCAAATCCTGCGAGGCCAAGCCGGTGCAATGAGGATCAACGACGCCCTCTCCTGCTTGATTCGAGCAATGACCCGAGGAATAAGAGCAAACGGAGAAAATAGGTATGCAAGACTGAAATTCCAAGGTACCGCCAGAGCGTCTATCAGTACAGCCTAAGGGTCCCTCAATTTCGATCCGTACCTCAGCATTCTGTAGAGATGCCATGAGATCCAATTCCGGCTGACCCCACTTAAGAATCAGGCTGGAAAACACTTCCGGATGGAGTTCCCACTCCCACGGGTGAAAAGTCTGTCTGCTCAAGAAGTCCGCCTCCCAGTTGTCCACCCCTGGGATGTGGATCGCTGACAGACAGCAATTGTGGGTCTCCGCCCACCAAATTATCTTGGCTACCTCTGTCATGGCTAAGGAACTCCGCGTTCCTCCCTGATGATTGATGTAAGCCACTGAAGTTATATTGTACCCAGGAGGGTCTACAAAAGCAAGTTCCCTGGGAAAGATGATCCTGAGACAACCACCATCGAAGAGAATCCCTTGTCTCCTGTTCCAGTAGAATTTGTGGAGACAAATCCGCATAATCTCCGTTCCATTGACTGAGCATGTTTAGCTGCAGAGGTCTGAGGTGGAAACGAGCGAACGGGATGATGTCCATTGCCGCCACCATCAGACCGATTACCTCCATGCATTGAGCCACTGATGGCCGAGGAGTGGACTGAAGTGCTAGACAAGAATCGAAAATATTTGATTTCCTGACTTCTGTCAGAAAAAACTTCATTGATACGGAATCTATTATGGTTCCCAAGAAGGTTACTCTTGTACTTGGAACTAAGAAGCTCTTTTCCAAATTTACCTTCCATCCGTGAGATCGCAAGAAGGATAACAACATTTCCGTGTGAGACCTTGCTTGTTGAAAGGATGGCGCATGGACCAGGATGTCGTCAAGATAGGGCGCAACTGCAATGCCCTGTAATCGAAGCACCGCCAACAGTAATCCCAGAACCTTCGAGAAAATTATGGGAGCTGTGGCAAGACCGAAAGGAAGAATTGTTTGTCTAGAAAGGCGAACCTTAGGAACTTGTGATGATCCCTGTGAATGGGAACATGAAGGCACGCGTCCTTTAAATCTACGGTTGTCATAAATTGACCCTCCTGGACCAAAGGGAGAATGGAACGAATAGTTTCCATCTTGAAGGACGGTACTCTGAGGAATTTGTTTAGACTTTTGAGATCTAAAATTGGCCTGAAGGTTCCCTCTTTTTTGGGGACCACGAACAGATTGGAATAAAACCCCAGACCTCGTTCCTGCATCAGAACAGGAACTATCACTCCCAGGTCGGAGAGGTCTCTTACACAGTGTAAGAACGCCTCTCTTTTTGTCTGGTCTACAGATAATCTTGAAAGCAGAAACCTGCCTCTGGGAGGAAAACGTTTGAACTCTAGTTTGTATCCCTGGGATACTATGTCTACTGCCCAGGGATCCTGAACATCTCGAACCCAAGCCTGAGCGAAGAAGGAAAGTCTGCCCCCTACAAGATCCGTTCCCGGATCGGGGGTAGACCCTTCATGCTGTCTTTGATTCAATAGCAGGCTTTTTGGATTGTTTTTCCTTATTCCAAGATTGATTGGGTCTCCATGAAGGTTTAGACTGTTCCTGCTTAGAAGAGGAAGAGAAAAAAATTTGCTTTGAAATTTCGAAAGGAACGAAAATTACTCTGACGTCCCATTTGCTTGTTTCTCTTATCCTGAGGGAGAAGATGACCCTTACCTCCCATAATATCAGAGATTATTTCCATCAAGCCCGGTCCAAACAAGGTCTGCCCTTTGTAAGGAATCGCTAAAAGCTTAGAATTAGAGGATACATCCGCAGACCAAGGTTTTAACCATAAGGCTCTGCGTGCAAGAACAGAGAAACCTGAAATCTTTGCTCCCAGTTTGATAACTTGTAGGGAAGCATCCGTAATAAAATAATTAGCCAACTTAAGAGCTTTTATCCTATCCTGGATTTCATCCAAAGGAGTGTCTGTCCTAATAGCATCAGACAACGCATCAAACCAATATGCTGCCGCACTAGTGACGGTAGCAATGCACACAGCTGGTTGCCATTGTAAACCCTGTTGTACATACATCTTTTTGAGTAACCCCTCTATTTTTTTTGTTCATAGGATCTTTGAAAGCACAACTATCCTCTATGGGTATAGTAGTTCTCTTAGCTAGAGTGGAGACAGCTCCTTCCACCTTGGGGACTGTTTGCCAAGCCTCCTTGACAGAGTCGGCTATGGGAAACATCTTTTTAAATATAGGAGATGGAGAAAAAGGGATAACCGGTCTCTCCCACTTATTGGTAATGATCTCAGAAGCTCGGTCTGGAACCAGAAAAACCTCTATTGAGGAAGGTACCTCAAAATATTTGTTTAGCTTACTGGATTTCTTAGGATTAACAACGACCGTGGAGTCGCTGTCAACCAATGTAGCCAAAACCTCCTTAAGTAACAGACGGTGGTGTTCTAGCTTAAACCTGAAAGATACCACTTCAGTGTCAGCAAGAGGAATTACACTGTCAGAATCTGAAATTTCAACTTCAGATGCTACTATGGTACCCTCCTCCTCAGGCTTCTGGGAGGGGGCATTCAAAATAGCAACAACTGCGTCAGAAACCTCGCTTACTGAATGTCTGATTTTCCGCTTACGCTTTCCCTGCAACATTGGAAAGGCGGACAACACATCTGAAACTGCAAAAGACATGAGAGAAGCGATGTCTTGTAAAGTAACTCCAGCAGGAGCTAGAGAGGAGGTGCAGGGCACTGCATGTGAGGGCGGTAAAATTTGGGACCCTTGAGGAGAAAGCTGCGGCATATATTGAACATTGTCATTGGATTTCTGAACAGCATCCTCTTTGGAAAATGTTGGCTCAGAAAAAAAAGTCTATCAATATAGTTTAAAGTTCTCTCAATACATGAGGAACAGAAAGGGATTGGTGGTTCCACATTGGCATCAAAACATAAAGAACAAGTGACACTTTGTAAGGCCTCTTGGTCCATTCTGACTCACAATGAAACAATTTATCATAAAAGGTTGAAAACTTTTAATAAAAATCAAAGCATACAAAAAAAGTTACTGTCCCTTAAAATTTTAAACAGTAACTTTTTTCCTTTTATTTATTTATCAAGTCTAGAGAGGACAGAAGGCTTAAATAACACTGCAGGGCACCTCTACACCTCAGCAGCACTTTGCTGAGGTGCCTACCTGACCGTTGAACCCTCTGAGCAGGAGCTGTTCCCACACTGTCAGATACGAAACTAGCAGCAGCTGTAGAAGTCAGTTTCTGGCTAAACATGCATATAAAGTTAGAGATGCGTAATAGAAGAGACAGCAGAAGAACTTCATCTACCAGTTATCAGGAAATGAAGAAAAAAGGCGTGCAACGCAATTGCCGCCTCCTCTTGTACCGCCCATCGTGGGCGTTGCCAATACAGCCATCTCCCGGTCGGCATATTTGTTATGAAACTGCCGGGAGCAGATGTGAACCACCACCAAATGTTTTCCTTGCCCCAGTGCCTGCGTCTATGCTGTCCCCATAATATCATGTGTACAGAGGAGAATTTATAAGAATATAAAGTGTCC
Organism: Bombina bombina; assembly: GCF_027579735.1. NCBI lineage: Eukaryota > Metazoa > Chordata > Amphibia > Anura > Bombinatoridae > Bombina > Bombina bombina. Next base: position 475,679,105 of record NC_069505.1, on the reverse strand, counting down.
AATTTTAATAAAGGCTTCCTTATATGTCCCATCCTATGAAATAAAGTGCCCAACTGTTTCTGAGTTCCGTTAACCCGAGAAATTAAAGTCAGCACTTACCTCATATTCTGCCTGACAGCAAGGCAGGTCCCAGGTTTGAGAGGTCCTCTCCCTCACATGGGCCTGTGACAAAAGAGAAAGGACTGAGTAATATCCCTCAGTTTTTCAGAGTTAGGGCAGCATCAGTATGGGAGGCGCAGTGAGAATTATGTCCCACAAGTTCCCATTGCTCTAAAGCCACCACTGCTCTACTGAAGAGACGGACATGGACTACGGCAGCACAATCTTGTACTACTTTAAAAATAAACTCTTGATTGAAGAATCTTTTCTAACACCTAACTTTACCACCTCCTTGCTCTTAACGTAGGCAAAGAGAACGACTGGGGTGGGAGGGAAGGGAGGTGATATTTAACAGCTTTGCTGTGGTGCTCTTTGCCGCCTCCTGCTGGGCAGGAGTGGTATTCATCATAGTAATTAGAGGATCCGTGGACTCATCGTGCCATTAAAAAGAAAGAGACTAACCCTCCAGGGTCTCTGCTGTGGAGCAGACTCAGCACTTTCAGGTCTGACAGCTTCCTCCACTTCTGACAGGGACCTGGGACATAAGGAAAAGCAGTGTAAGCTTACACCGGTTGCTAGAGGGGGTATTAGAAGACATACACAGGAAGGAGGCTAGGGAAGGTTCCCTGCGACATCCAGAAGCTAATTTTCACCACAACTCTTTCTAAGAGAATTACATGGTTAATCTAAGGACCCCAGTCCTGTCTTGCAGGGAAACTACCCATTAAAGCACTTTAAATCCAGCTTCTTCAGAGCACGTTCTTTGCCTACTCCCTTTAGTAGACAAAGGCAAAGAATAACTGAGAGGCTAGGGGAAGTGTGAGGGATACTTATAGCTTTGGCTGGGCTGTCTTTGCCTCCTCCTGGTAGCCAGGTGTTGTATTTGCCAACAGTAATGAATTAATTTGTGGACTCGCCCTGCCATTAGAAAGACATTTTGGTAATGCTCCAATGAGGAGAATTCTTTTACAGCCTCTGTAGTATATAATATATTCCCTGGTGTATAGTGCTACAAGAGATGCTGGTTTCTATGGCTAATAGTTGCATCATGATATAAGAATCTGCAGTGAAAATAAGGGTCATCTGCCCCTATGAATAGTGACTGTAACCAGATACTGAGCCCACTAGAGCCGCTGCTTCCCACACCCAGAACTATAATGAAGAGCCTATGACTCTAGGAACTCACTGTGTGTTATGTATCAGACACATGTATGGCAGGATCACTGTGTGTTATGTATCAGACACATGTATGGCAGGATCACTGTGTGTTATGGCATCAGACACATGTATGTCAGGATCACTGTGTGTTATGGTATCAGACACATGTATGGCAGGATCACTGTGTGTTATGGTATCAGACACATGTATGGCAGGATCACTGTGTGTTATGTATCAGACACATGTATGACAGGATCACTGTGTTATGGTATCAGACACATGTATGTCAGGATCACTGTGTGTTATGGTATCAGACACATGTATGTCAGGATCACTGTGTGTTATGGTATCAGACACATGTATGTCAGGATCACTGTGTGTTATGGTATCAGACACATGTATGTCAGGATCACTGTGTGTTATGGTATCAGACACATGTATGTCAGGATCACTGTGTGTTATGGCATCAGACACATGTATGTCAGGATCACTGTGTGTTATGGCATCAGACACATGTATGTCAGGATCACTGTGTGTTATGGTATCAGACACATGTATGACAGGATCACTGTGTGTTATGGTATCAGACACATGTATGACAGGATCACTGTGTGTTATGGTATCAGACACATGTATGACAGGATCACTGTGTGTTATGGTATCAGACACATGTATGACAGGATCACTGTGTGTTATGGTATCAGACACATGTATGGCAGGATCACTGTGTGTTATGGTATCAGACACATGTATGACAGGATCACTGTGTGTTATGGTATCAGACACATGTATGACAGGATCACTGTGTGTTATGTATCAGACACATGTATGGGAGGATCACTGTGTGTTATGTATCAGACACATGTATGGCAGGATCACTGTGTGTTATGTATCAGACACATGTATGACAGGATTACTGTGTGTTATGGTATCAGACACATGTATGGCAGGATCACTGTGTGTTATGGTATCAGACACATGTATGGCAGGATCACTGTGTGTTATGGTATCAGACACATGTATGGCAGGATCACTGTGTGTTATGGTATCAGACACATGTATGGCAGGATCACTGTGTGTTATGGTATCAGACACATGTATGACAGGATCAATGTGTGTTATGGTATCAGACACATGTATGGCAGGATCACTGTGTGTTATGTATCAGACACATGTATGACAGGATCACTGTGTGTTATGGTATCAGACACATGTATGGCAGGATCACTGTGTGTTATGGTATCAGACACATGTATGGCAGGATCACTATAGGCCAGTAGTACAGTGTGTGATGTATAACTGGCGGTGGCACCTCAGCTAGATGACCAACCACATAGCAGTGCAAGGGAAGGGTACACAGGGCTGTATATCTCCTGAATGATTGTATTAAGTAACAAATGTCTGTAATGACCAACACCCAGATTATATACTAGTTTAACACAAGGCAAGATTATGTGCGTTTTCCTTTTCGTCCCATTCCCTGTAGAGTTATATAAATTATTACCTAGAGACCTCAGGATCTGGTAATTATCCATCATCACAGTCTTATAAAGTTTTATTTGTTCTTCAGTTAAAAAGCCCCACTCCTCCTCGGAGAAATAAACTGCAACTTCATGAAATTCCATTTGTTCTTCAAAAAGAGAGGGAAAAAAAAAAATCAAACCATCAAATACTAGAATTAACAAGTAAAGTATAAACCACACAGAACAAAATTGTGACAATGAGCAAGAGCAAACCCATAGCTCAGCCAGTGATCATAAAAAACCAAGATCAGTGCTCAATTTTCATGGGTTCCACTGCACTGGTGCCCCAAAATTGTTCTTAGAAACTGGGGGCATGATCCGATATACGGCGTAGTTTGCGGCGCAAGCGAGAGAACCCCCGCCGCCCGTAGTTTCAGCTCGCAACTCGAGCTATCCTATAAACTCCGCCGGCAGTTGCTAAAGTGCCGTAAGTCGGATAAACCAGCAATGTCCAGAAATCTGCGTAAGTACATCCATCCATCCCGGCCGACGACTGAATGACGTCATCCAAGATGGCGTCCGTCGAATTCCGATTGGCTAATAGGATTCTATCAGCCAATCGGAATTAAGGTAGGAAAAATCTGATTGGCTGATTGAATCAGCCAATCAGATTCAAGTTCAATCCGATTGGCTGAACCAATCAGCCAATCAGATTGAGCTCGCATTCTATTGGCTGTTCCGATCAGCCAATAGAATGCGAGCTCAATCTGATTGGCTGATTCAATCAGCTAATCAGATTTTTCCTACCTTAATTCCGATTGGCTGATAGGATTCTATCAGCCAATCGGAATTAAGGTAGGAAAAATCTGATTAGCTGATTGAATCAGCCAATCAGATTGAGCTCGCATTCTATTGGCTGATCGGAACAGCCAATAGAATGCGAGCTCAATCTGATTGGCTGATTGGTTCAGCCAATCGGATTGAACTTGAATCTGATTGGCTGATTCAATCAGCCAATCAGATTTTTCCTACCTTAATTCCGATTGGCTGATAGAATCCTATTAGCCAATCGGAATTCGACGGACGCCATCTTGGATGACGTCATTTAAAGGTACCTCATTCGTCGTTCAGTCGTCGGCCGGGATGGATGCTCCGCGTCGGAGAAGCGAAGAAAGAAGATTGAAGATGCCGCCGGATGGAAGAAGACTTTGCTGCCGCTTGGATAAAGACATCGCCCGGATCGGATGAGGAGTTCGGCCCGGTTGGGTGAAGACAAGGTAGGGAGATCTTCAGGGGGGTAGTGATAGGTTTTTTTAAGAGTGGTTTGGTAGGGTTTAGAATAGGGGTATGTGGGTGGTGGGTTGTAATGTTGGGGGGGGGGTGTTGTGTTCTTTTTTTTTTTACAGGCAAAAGAGCTGTTAACTTGGGGTAAATACCCCGCAAAAAGCCCTTTTAAGGGCTGGTACAGAGCTGGGTATTTTATAATTTAGAATAGGGTAGGGAATTTTTTATTTTGGGGGGCTTTATTATTTTATTAGGGGGCTTAGAATAGGTGTAATTAGCTTAAAATTGCTGTAATCTTTTTTTTTGTAATTTAGTTTAGTTTATTTAATTGTATTTTTAGATAGATATTTGTAGTTTATTTAATTTATTGATAGTGTAGGTGTATTTGTAACTTAGGTTAGGATTTATTTTACAGGTAATTGGGTAATTATTTTAACTAGGTAGCTATTAAATAGTTAATAACTATTTAATAGCTATTATACCTAGTTAAAATAATTAACAATTTACCTGTAAAATAAATATAAACCCTAACATAGCTACAATGTAATTATTAATTATATTGTAGCTATCTTAGGGTTTATTTTAGGGTTGCACCGATACCGATACTAGTATCGGTACCGATACCAAGTACTTGCATGAGTACTTGTACTCGTGCAAATGCACCGATACTTAAACAGATACCACCACTTACTACCCATATGCTATCTTGTGGTGTTTTTTTCAAACTGCATGTTCCCATTTCATTTAAAGCTGTAGTGGAGACTAAACTAAAAATTGTTTACTACTGTTCTGCCAATACAAATTGCTCTTATTTGTATTATTGTAGGAGAGATCACTGTACTGCGTTCAGACAAACCCCTGAAGTACTGGGCAGTTAATAAACTGAGATTTCCAGCTCTGGCTAAAATGGCCCAAAAATATCTTTCTGCCCCATGCAGTAGTGTGGAAAGTTGAACCTCCTTACGGATAGCAAAAACACTTATAGCTGAACATGCAGAGATGCTTCTGTTCTGTTCCTTAAAAAGAACTTGCCACTAACTTTTGAAAAATTATTAAATTGCTAGATTGCCTTTTATACTGCTAGTTCTCATCTTGTACAATTATGCTCAAAACATACTGTACTCTGAGGAACATCTTAGCTTATATAATTGCAGGAAGAGTACTCATAGGAAAAATTAAGTTAATCCCAATGAACACTCATCCTGCAATTATAGGACTAGATTTAGATTACATTTGATTGGTAAGCTTTACCAATGCTCTGTTCACATTTCCAACTCCATAGCCTTTAATGGAGTAGGACAAGTAATGAGAGCATTGGTAAAGCTTACCAGTCAAATGTAATCTAGCCCATAGTGTTGTTCACCATGATTTCTATTTTTTACTGTATGGCACATTTGGTTGGTTGCAATTTTATATTTGTTATTTATTGTTGTTGTTAATATATTTTATTGTAATATTTTTATTTCTAAACATGTTCTGTGAACTTTGTGACAAATAAAACCTGTTTTATTATTTCATAATGTCTTTTGAGCTACAGTCCTTCATAATTATAAAGAAGGAATCTTAAATAATTAGTCTGTATTGTGCTTGGTAAACTGTCACATGACATAAAAAACGGTAATTGGTATCGGCAAGTATTTGAAAACAAGTATCGGTACTTGTACTCGGTCTTAAAAAAATGGTATCGGTGCAACCCTAGTTTATTTTATAGGTAAGTATTTAGATTTAAATAGGAATATTTTAGTTTATAATATGAATTAGATTTATTTAATAAGAATTTAGTTAGGGGTGTTAGGGTTAGATAGAGTTAATATAAATACTATAGTAATTATATGAACTATATTAACCCTAATATAATTAGGGTTTATATAGTTAATATATATATATATATAATGTAATAACTATATTAACTATAATATACTTAGGGTTAATATAGATAATATAGCTGGCGGCGGGGTAGGTAGATTAAATTAGGAGTTAATCATTTTAATATAGATGGCGGCGGTGTAAGGGGCTTACATTAGGGGTTAATACTATTAATATAGGTGGCGGCGGTGTAGGGAGGGCAGGTTATAGGGCAAAAGAGCTGTTTACTTTGGGGCAAAGCCCCGCAAAAGGCCCTTTTAAGGGCTGGTAATAGAGATTATTACTTTAGGGATATTAGATTAGGGGTTAATAATATTAATATAGCTGGCGGTGGTATAGGGGGATTAGATTAGGGGTTAATAATTTTTATATAGGTGGCGGCGGTGTAAGGGGTCAGATTAGGGGATAGATAAGGTAGATGGCGGCGGTGTAAGGGGTTAACATTAGGGGATAGATAAGGTAGATGGCGGCGGTTTTAGGGGATAGATCAGTTAGATGGTGGCGGTTTTAGGGGCTCACAGTAGGGGGTTAGTTTATGTAGATGGCGGCGAGGTCCGGGAGCGGCGGTTTAGGGGTTAAATACTTTATTAGGGATTGCGGCGGGGGATCGCGGTTGACAGGTAGATAGACATTGCGCATGCGTTAGGTGTTAGGTTTTATTTTGCAGGTAGTTACGGGGCTCCAATAGTCAGCGTAAGGCTTCTTACGGCTGCTTTTTGTGGCGAGGTGAAAATGGAGTAAGATTTCTCCATTTTCGCCACGTAAGTCCTTACGCTGTATATTGGATACCAAACTGCGCTGGTTTGGTATACCTGTCTATGGCCAAAAAAACTACGGCCGACGGCAGAAATATACGAGCGTAACTTCTAGGTTACGCCGTATATAGGATACCAAACCCGTACAGATTTTGGCATCGCCGGCTTTTGCGGGCGACGATTTATATCGGATCGAGCCCCTGATTCTGTTGTTCCAGATATCACACATTTTATTCCTCCTCTTCACCCACCTACCTGTTAAATGCTCTAACAGAAGGATATGGCAACTAAATTATCTTGTCCTGAACCTGTCTTATAAACTCAGACCCTGCTTTCACTGCCCTGCTATATATGTTAGCACAGCGCTATCAGATGAATATTAGAGAGGTTCTTGCTGCTTCATAAACAGCCAGCTCCCTTGTAACTGTAGCGAATCATGTCCGCTTGACCTCACTAAATGCCGACAGCGTACGCTGTCGGCATTTAACATTGCACAAGCATTTCTAGTGAAATGTCTCTGCAATTCCGCTCACTGGCGGCCAACCAGCTGCTAGCAGGGGCCGTCAATCATCCCGATCGTATCGGATTGATTTCAGTCCGCCACCTAAAATGTGGCGCAGAAGTTATGGAGTAGCCTTACACATATAGTGTACATCAGTTACGCACATACACATTACACATATAGTGTACATCAGTTACGCACATACTGTACATATTACACAGTGTACATCAGTTACACACATACTGTACATATTACACAGTGTACATCAGTTACGCACATACACATTACACAGTGTACATCAGTTACACACATACACATTACACATATAGTGTACATCAGTTACGCACATACACATTACACATATAGTGTACATCAGTTACACACATACACATTACACATATAGTGTACATCAGTTACACACATACACATTACACATATAGTGTACATCAGTTACGCACATACACATTACCCATATAGTGTACATCAGTTACGCATATACATATTACACATAGAGGCCTACTTATCAGTCAACCGCAAAAACGCTGCAATTCCGCAGTTTTATTGTGGAGAGCTTGATTCCCCTTAGTTATCAAAGCCTACAGACCGGTAAAAGTTGAAATTTGTGACGTAACATACGATCCGACGGTCACAATCCGACACAGATCGATGCTTACGTCATTACAGATGTTCCGAATGCAAATTCGGTACCATCTGACTACTTTTGCTAGTTAACAAATATCTACCAGGTATGCTCGCCACTATTCCGGTCCAGCGTACCTGGTTTTCAATCCGCCGCCATAGGAATCAATGGGAGTCTGAAAGCAGCGAAAGCTCATGTTCGCTGCTGCCCGATATCCCATTGATTGCTATGGGAGAATAAAACTAACGTTCACACCTAACACCCTAACATAACCCCCGAGTCTAAACACCCCTAATCTGCCGCCCCGACACCGTCACCACCTACATTATACTTATTAACCCCTAATCTGCTGCCCCGACATCGCCACCACCTACATTATACTTATTAACCCCTAATCTGCTGCACCGACACAGCCGCCACCTACATTATACTTATTAACCCCTAATCTGCCGCCTCGACACCGCCGCCACCTACATAGTTATTAACCCCTAATCTACCGCCGCCACCTATATAAAGTTATTAACCCCTATCTCGCCACTCCCGGAGCCCACCGCAACTAAATAAATGTATTAACCCCTAAACCCCTGGCCTCCCACATCACTAGCACTTACTAAACCTATTAACCCCTAAACCGCCAGCCCCCCACATTGCCATAAACTAAATTAAACTATTAACCCCTAAACCTAACACGCTAACTTTATATTAAATATTAACTCATCCCTATCTTATAATAAATTTAAACTTACCTTTAGATTTAAATTAAACTAAACTATTAATTAACCTACCCTATTATACTAAAATTACATTAAACTATATTAAAACTAATAATTAATCTACCCTAAATGTTATACTAAAATTGCATTAAACTACAAATTAAATTAACTATATTATATATTTAAACACCTAATCCTTCTCAAATAATTTAAATCTACAATAAAAAAAATCACAAAGTTACAAAAAACTAACAACTAAGTTACAAAAAATAACAAACACCAAGTTAAAAAAAAAAAAAAAAAAGTTACACAAAATAAATTATCAAAGATTTAAACTATTTACACCTAATCTAAGAGCCCTATGAAAATAAAAAAGCCCCCCCCCCACAAAATAAGAAAAACCCTAACCTACAATAAACTACAAATAGCCCTTAAAGTGAAGGTCAATTTTCAACAATGAGTGCCCGGTTTTTAAAAATACTTTTAAAAACAGGGGCACTTTCATTGATGAAAGTTTACATTGCACCAAATTTGTAGAAATACTTACCTTTACTTCTCCAAAACCGGATCGCCGATCCCAGCCTCAGTTCCTCTGTACGGACGTCAGAAATGACAAAACCGGCTTTCTCCAATCATGGCTTTACCCCCAGAGCGTCCATCTCGTGATGCCCGGCTGTGATTGGAGGAAGCCGGTTTCGTCATTGCTGTGTTTGTACAGCAGGAAGAAGGCGGGGGATCGGCGATCCGGTTTTGGAGAAGTAAAAGGTAAGTATTTCTACAAATCCGGTGCAATGTAAACTTTCATCAATGAAAGTGCCCCTGTTTTTAAAAGTATTTTTAAAAACCGGGCACTCATTGCTGAAAATTGACATTCACTTTAAAAGGGCCTTTTGTGGGGCATTGCCCCAAAGAAATCATCTCTTTTACCTGTAAATAAAAAAACAAACACCCCCCCAACAGTAAAAACCCACCACCCACACAAACAACCCCCCAAAATCAAAACCTAACTAAAAAAAACTAACTAAAAAAAACCTAAGCTCCCCATTGCCCTGAAAAGGGCATTTAGCTCTATTGCTGCCCAAACCCTAATCTAAAACTAAAACCCACCCAACAAAACCCTTAAAAAAAAAAAACTAACACTAACCCCCGAAGATCCACTTGCAGTTTTGAAGATCGACATCCATCCTCAAAGAAGCCGGGAGAAGTCTTCATCCAAGCGGCCAAAGTCTTCATCCAAGCCCGCAGACGTCTTCACCCAGACGGCATCTTCTATCTTCAACCATCTGGTGCGGAGCGGTTCCATCTTCAAGACATCCGACGCGGAGCATCCTATTCGTTCAACGTCTTCTTGAACAATGAATGTTCCTTTAAATCACGTCATCCAAGATGGCGTCCCTTAGATTCCGATTGGCTGATAGAATTCTATCAGCCAATCGGAATTAAGGTTGAAAAAAATCCTATTGGCTGTTGCAATCAGCTAATAGGATTGAGCTTTCAGCCTATTGGCTGATCCAATCAGCCAATAGAATGCAAGCTCAATCCTATTCCTACGTCAATTAAAGGAACATTCATTGTTCAAGAAGACGTCGAACGAAGAGGATGCTCCGCGTCGGATGTCTCGAAGATGGAGCAGCTCCGCACCGGATGGATGAAGATAGAAGATGCCGTCTGGGTGAAGACTTCTGCGGGCTTGGATGAAGACTTCGGCCGGCTTCTTTGCGGATGGATGTCGGATCTTCAAAACTGTAAGTGGATCTTCAGGGGTTAGTGTTAGTTTTTTTTTTAAGGGTTTATTGGGTGGGTTTTAGATTAGGGTTTGGGCAGCAATAGAGCTAAATGCCCTTTTAAGGGCAATGCCCATCCAAATGCCCTTTTCAGGGCAATGGGGAGCTTAGGTTTTTATTTGGGGGGGGTGTTGTGTGGGTGGTGGGTTTTACTGTTGGGGGGGGGTGTTTGTATTTTTATTTACAGGTAAAAGAGCTGATTTCTTTGGGGCAATGCCCCGCAAAAGGCCCTTTTAAGGGCTATTTGTAGTTTATTGTAGGTTTGTTTGTTTTTATTTTGGGGGGGGGGTTTATTTTCATAGGGCTCTTAGATTAGGTGTAATTAGTTTAAATATTTGATAATTTCTTTTTTATTTTGTGTAACTTAGCGTTTGTTATTTTTTGTAACTTAGTTGTTAGTTTTTTGTAACTTTGTAATTTTTAATAGTAGATTTAAATTATTTGAGTAGGGTTAGGTTTTTAAATATATAATATAGTTAATTTAATTTGTAGTTTAATGTAATTTTAGTATAACAGTTAGGGTAGATTAATTATTAGTTTAATATAATTTAGTATAATAGTTAGGGTAGGTTAATAGTTTAATATACTTTAATTTAAATCTAAAGGTAAGTTTAAATTTATTATAAGATAGGGATGAGTTAATATTTAATATAAAGTTAGCAGGTTGTTAGGTTTAGGGGTTAATAGTTTAATTTAGTTTATGGCGATTTGGGGGGGGCTGTCGGTTTAGGGGTTAATAGGTTTAGTAAGTGGTAGTGATGTGGGAGGCCAGAGGATTAGGGGTTAATACCTTTAGTTAGTTGCGGCAGGGTCCGGGAGAGGCGGGATAGGGGTTAATAACTTTATTAGAGCTGCGGTGGGCTCCGGGAGCGGCGGGATAATGGTTAAACAGTTTAGTGTAGTGGCGGTGCTTAGTGACCGTATACAAATAAAGCTGGGAAAAAGCCGAAGAGCATCGCCCCGTACTTGGTGCGTGGCTTTTTGACAGCTTTTTATATAAATATGGAGAACGTATTCAGGTCTGCGGCCGCAATGTTAGGCAATGTCAGGCGAGCGTATTGGTGCCGTTGAATGCAAGTAAGTTGACGGCTTGATAAGTAGGCCTCATAGTGTACATAAGTGTTTTTCAACCAGTGTGCCGCGGCACACTAGTGTTCCGTGAGAGATCCTCAGGTGTGCCGCGGCAGACTGACAACAGTGTGACATTTTTAAAATTTTGCTTGTTTTTTATTCTGGGTCATTTTTTTATTTTGAGTGAGATGATGACTGAGGGTAACTGCGCAGTGGCAGCTCGCTTCCCCGACCCGTGTTCACACTTGGAACCCCCACCCACCACAACACGTGTCTAGTGTCGGCTCTACACGCCGCAACACTTCAATCCCCCATGCATGCTGGCGTAGCTTTGCTCCTCCTCCAGAACAGTTCCAGCCAGCGGGGGTGTCCCTCTTTCAAATTTTGAAATATTGGGAGGTTTGCGACAGGCTCATCAGGCATCATTTACAACCATGACATATTGACATTCATTCACAGACAATCATTATGATTGTTTGTAAATGAATGTCAATATGTCATGTATAGTCTGTAGGAGGCATGGCAAGACAGCACAGTACAGTGTGTGTGTGATATATATATATATATATATACACGCTGTATTAGGCTAAAATGTGTGATTTTGTAAAATTTTGAGATTGTGGTGTGCCGCAGGATTTTTTTAATGTAAAAAAGTGTGCCACGGCAAAAAAAAAAAGGTTGAAAATCACTGGTGTACATCAGTTACGCACATACACATTAAACATATAGTGTACATCAGTTACGCGCATACGCATTAAACATATAGTGTACATCAGTTAAGCGCATACGCATTAAACATATAGTGTACATCAGTTACGCGCATACGCATTAAACATATAGTGTACATCAGTTACGCGCATACGCATTAAACATATAGTGTACATCAGTTACGCGCATACGCATTAAACATATAGTGTACATCAGTTACGCGCATACGCATTAAACATATAGTGTACATCAGTTACGCGCATACGCATTAAACATATAGTGTACATCAGTTACGCGCATACGCATTAAACATATAGTGTACATCAGTTACGCGCATACGCATTAAACATATAGTGTACATCAGTTACGCGCATACGCATTAAACATATAGTGTACATCAGTTACGCGCATACGCATTAAACATATAGTGTACATCAGTTACGCGCATACGCATTAAACATATAGTGTACATCAGTTACGCGCATACGCATTAAACATATAGTGTACATCAGTTACGCGCATACGCATTAAACATATAGTGTACATCAGTTACGCGCATACGCATTAAACATATAGTGTACATCAGTTACGCGCATACGCATTAAACATATAGTGTACATCAGTTACGCGCATACGCATTAAACATATAGTGTACATCAGTTACGCGCATACGCATTAAACATATAGTGTACATCAGTTACGCGCATACGCATTAAACATATAGTGTACATCAGTTACGCGCATACGCATTAAACATATAGTGTACATCAGTTACGCGCATACGCATTAAACATATAGTGTACATCAGTTACGCGCATACGCATTAAACATATAGTGTACATCAGTTACGCGCATACGCATTAAACATATAGTGTACATCAGTTACGCGCATACGCATTAAACATATAGTGTACATCAGTTACGCGCATACGCATTAAACATATAGTGTACATCAGTTACGCGCATACGCATTAAACATATAGTGTACATCAGTTACGCGCATACGCATTAAACATATAGTGTACATCAGTTACGCGCATACGCATTAAACATATAGTGTACATCAGTTACGCGCATACGCATTAAACATATAGTGTACATCAGTTACGCGCATACGCATTAAACATATAGTGTACATCAGTTACGCGCATACACATTAAACATATAGTGTACATCAGTTACGCACATACACATTAAACATATAGTGTACATCAGTTACGCACATACACATTAAACATATAGTGTACATCAGTTACGCACATACACATTAAACATATAGTGTACATCAGTTACGCACATACACATTAAACATATAGTGTACATCAGTTACGCACATACACATTAAACATATAGTGTACATCAGTTACGCACATACACATTACACATATAGTGTACATCAGTTACACACATACACATTACACATATAGTGTACATCAGTTACGCATACACATTACACATATAGTGTACATCAGTTACGCACACACATTACCCATATAGTGTACATCAGTTACACACATACACATTACCCATATAGTGTACATCAGTTACACACATACACATTACCCATATAGTGTACATCAGTTACGCACATACACATTACCCATATAGTGTACATCAGTTACGCACATACACATTACCCATATAGTGTACATCAGTTACGCACATACACATTACCCATATAGTGTACATCAGTTACACACATACACATTACCCATATAGTGTACATCAGTTACGCACATACACATTACCCATATAGTGTACATCAGTTACGCACATACACATTACACATATAGTGTACATCAGTTACACACATACACATTACACATATAGTGTACATCAGTTACACACATACACATTACCCATATAGTGTACATCAGTTACACACATACACATTACCCATATAGTGTACATCAGTTACACACATACACATTACCCATATAGTGTACATCAGTTACACACATACACATTACCCATATAGTGTACATCAGTTACGCACATACACATTACACATATAGTGTACATCAGTTACGCACATACACATTACACATATAGTGTACATCAGTTACACACATACACATATAGTGTACATCAGTTACACACATACACATATAGTGTACATCAGTTACACACATACACATTACACATATAAGTCCCTATTTAACAAAGGTCTTGCGAACCTGTTCCGACAGTGCGGATCAGGTCCGCAAGACCTCGCTGAATGCGGAGAGCAATACGCTCTCCGTATTCAGCACTGCAACAGCAGCTCACAAGAGCTGCTGGTGCAACGCTGCCCCCTGCAGACTCGCGGCCAATCGAATTGTGGCGTTTCCTGTCCGCCTGCTAAGAGCAGGTGGTCAGGGTTATGGAAAAGTGGTCTTTGTGACCGCTGCTTCATAACTGCTGTTTCTGGCGAGTCTGAAGACTCGCCAGAAACACGGGCCGTCAAGCTCCTTTCGGAGCTTGATAGATAGGCCCCATAGTGTACATCAGTTACACACATACATATTACATATATACTGTACATCAGTTACACATATACATATTACATATATACTGTACATCAGTTACACACATACATATTACATATATACTGTACATCAGTTACACACATACATATTACATATATACTGTACATCAGTTACACACATACTGTACATCAGTTACACACATACATATTAAACAGTTACCTACCCATGCACAAACATTATACACACATAAATTACAGCTGTACAAACAGACTCATACACAATACCTAAATACAGTTACACATATACTAATTATAGTCACACACAAAGTGCACAGATACAGTTACATACACAAAGTGCACAGATACAGTTACAAACACACACACACACACAAAGTGCACAGATACCGTTGCACACACACAAAGTGCACAGATACAGTTACACACAAAGTGCACAGATACAGTTACACACACACACAAAGTGCACAGATACAGTTACACACACACAAAGTGCACAGATACAGTTACACACACACAAAGTGCACAGATACAGTTACACACACACAAAGTGCACAGATACAGTTGCACACACAAAATACACACGAGTACAATTAAACAAGAGGCATATATAAAGTTAACCACACATAGTTACACAGATACTGTTACACACACAAAACCATAATTTATGTAAGATCTTACCTCATAAATTAATTTATTTCATGGTGGTGAGAGTCCATGAGCTGTTACTTATAGGATATACATTCCTACCTCAAAAGCCTATAAAATACCCCTCCCACATACCCCAGTTTAACGTATAGCCAAGTGGTGAGGTGTTTAAGCAGCAAAAGCAGGAGGAAAAAAAAAAAAAAAGGAGCAGAAAAAAAGATGTGCATTACATAAAAAATAACCCCCCCCACTTCCGGTGGGCGGGACTTCTGGATGGAAGCAAGCTACAAGAGCTCCGCTGCTATCAGCCAAAAAAGTGGCCTTTTTCGAAGTATTTCAAGACCACCCAGACCCCCACATCATACATCTTACTGGGAGACCCTGTTCTGGTCATCGCCAGTCGATATCTTAATTCCATCAACCCTAGCCCCCGGTCACAGCATAAGACTAAGAAGGCCATTTGGCGCCGTGGCATGTGCTCTGCTGCCACGCTGTACATATTTTCATACCCGCATATTTAGACAGGGACACAGTGCCGTGTGGTGTACCTGTACAATGGAAACCCTTGCTACGGGTGAATCGGATGCAGCTGGCCAAGTATTGGCTGAAATAAAAGCCTTTTTTATGCCTAGGCTGGATCGGCTCCTATCCTCCTGCATAAGTCTCTGCACAGCAATGAATGCCTCAGATCAACCCCGTCAGTTGGAGAGAAACACTTCAAGTCACACGGACCAGGTTCAGCATACTACAATGAATGATATTGTATCTTACCCATATGAGTTAACGAGCGATCTTCCAGGCCTAGCTTTTGCGCAGCTGAGAGCAGTGACGGAGACACAAATGATATCCATAGCTCCCCTACGCATGTGGATACCGGAACTTTCTGCAGAGCAATACTGGGTATCAAATCAGGACTTACCGTCGCCCCCCTTACACTCTTTGGTGTGTAGCCAAGATGACCTCCTGAGTAATAATGGAAGCACTGCCTATTACACCCATAGCCCCGTAAACTGCACCAAGAACTCCTTTGTCCTGCAAGACTCTTTGTGTTATTCTGTATGCTGGAGGGACTGTTGGAGGGGACACTCGGGGGTCTATTTGCCTACTGGTGTTGGGTGACTTTGTTTCTGAGACTCCGCTCTGATGGGACACTGCTCTGGAACCTTGCACAGCAGTGGTTGGTGTAACATCTGATAGAAAAATTTGTGCATCAAAAACTGTATGAGACTTCTGCTCCTGCACGCACGGAGCCCTTGAGAACCTCTCCTGCTCATTTTTGACAGAATTATTCTGGAACCGCATATTGTCTGTTTTAGCCCTGTTGGCTATTGTTATTTAGATTTAAACATTAATTGTAGCTCACTTGGGTTACCGGTTGCTATTAACCTTTCCGCTCCAAAAGACACTTTTTTACCTGTTGCCTCTTTGCTCTATTGTGGTATTTACATATTCTATTGGTAAGAGCAGAGACGCTACGGGTCAGTTTACTAGTCCACATTAGTTTTCACCAGAGGTGACCCGATCTCATGTCCACTTCTTCATCAATATAACTTGACTGAGTCGCCATGATGCCCGCCATCTTGTATAAAAGCGGTCATTTCACTCAGCACTCCTATATTGTGTCTTGGAGCCCTTGTGCATTGTGACGGCTTGTGTTATTTTTAAGGCAGTAGAAATTTTTGGAAAGTGCACAAGTTGAGTTACGTTGCAAAACCTTAATTCTAAATTTACCAGTCATTATGCTCAAACTATGAATACGGTGTGTACAGATATTTCATTGTAACTTACTTAAATTTCTTTTTTATATACCTTTCACTTTAAATACCAGCAGATTGAAGCCGATTACTATACTTTACATTCATGCAGTCATCCCAGATTAAAGTATAAAGTGTAGACCCGGTGCAGCACAGAATGCTACATTTCAGGCAATACACCCCACTAGTAGTTTACCGGCACTCTTACCCAAGTGACGAAGTATATCAGCTCTTTGTGTACATTTATCAATTTACTAAAATCCTTGTTCTTGAAAAGCAAATATCACTTTGAATCTAAATGTTCCTTTCATATTTCCCAAGAACATTATTACTTTAAACATGTCTACTATTATGTAACCTATCGTTATGACTCCATTATCATGCTAACAACATAGAATCCACCTTGAGTTTGTACGATTTCCTGTTTAAGGAGCCATTAACGCTGAATATATAGGCTATCTAACTTGCAGGACAATATAGAGCTGCTTGGGGACACTATGCATGTACTGGCTCCTGGGGGCTCCTCCTGACTTCATGGAAATACTCTGATTCAAACCAAAGATACACGTAAACATTACTGTAACACTTTCCGCACTAGGCTAGTAACATAGTTCTTATTAGTGTTCGATATAGTCCAAGTACATATATAAGCTGCTTGGTAACTTAATTTGTTATCCCACGCCTCTAGAAACCTGGCTACTAACGTGGAATGGGGCACTGTACAGTAGATTGATCATGCTGTGCGGCTCAACGCCTACGTGGGGAGACTACTTACCCCTTGTTTGTGTGAATGGGTTAGTCTGCTTGTTTGGTTTGTGTGTTTGTATTTTATGTTAAATTAGGTTTAGGTTGGTTTGTTTGTTTACAAAAATAATAAAACCCCAACACCATGGTGCAAGGGAGTACATATGCCAAAACGCTTTTTAACTCATATACATCTTTGGCAGTTCTCAAAACGAATGTGAGCACTGTGTGCTACTATATCTGGTAAAAATACGCTGTTGTATACCATATCGCCTTGTAAATTTTATATTATATTACTACACCCTGCGTGGTGCGTCATGGATATGCATTTTATCACTGTACCATGTGTTGGTTATAAATAAAATTTAAAAAAAAATATATATATAACCCCCCAAAAATTGGGTGGGGCTCATGGACTCTCGCCACCAAGGAAGAAATAAATATATCTGGTAAATTATGGTTTTCTTTTATAGTATAAGCAATAAAGTATTTTTTAATTAAAAACAAATCATACGCACTAGAATCAAACTGAGACAGCTGCCTGAAGAACCTTTCTACCAAAGGCTGCTTCTGAAGAGGCAAAAACAAAAAAAAAATGGTAAAATTTTGTAAGTGTATGCAAAGACGACCAAGTGGCTGCTTTGCAGATTTGATCAACTGAAGCCTCATTCTTGAAAGCCCAAGATGTGGCGACTGACCTAGTAGAATGAGCTGTAATTCTCTGAGGCGGAGACTGAGGTATGCATGAGGTAAAAGGTGTATTTATAGGCTTTTGAGGTTTGGGAAACTTTGCCTCCTGCTGGTAGGAATGTATATCCCATAAGTAACAGCTCGTGGAAATACAGATACTGTTACACACAGGCGTACAATTACACACAATGTATATATAAAGTTAAAGGGATGGTAAACTCTTCAAAATAACTTTAAAAAAAAATAAAGTTCATGCCATATTTTTTTATAAAAACTTTTTTTTATTACTTCTTTTAAATACATTTTTTATTCATCTAATATCTTATAGATAATGCTTCCCTGCCAGCCTCCCTCCTCTGTTTTTTTTTTTCTTCCCTTTTTTCTGCCCAATCAAAAGCTTAGCCGTCTGGGACATTGAACATATGAATTTCATTACAAGCACAGTAACCACAGCCTGTCAGTGCTTGTTACTTTTTTGCATGAGTAGCACAAAATATAGGATTTATAGTTTACCTCAACTTATAGATGTTCAATAAAATTTCTAGTTTTTGTAATTGCTCTTTTTTTTAAATTTTACTTACAAATTTTATTACCAATGATTTTAGAAATGTGTACAGTAGTCCCACCTGCTATACACTTCACTAGGATCAGTCGCTTTCAGTATTTCCCCTTTCCCTCTTCACATTTTTGGGTCTCATATAGTAAAGTGATGTGTACAGCAGTCCCACCTGCTATACACATCACTGTCATCATACCTGCGCTTTCCTGACACATGAACGCTTTATCCATTCTGTTTTACCTTCAGTAGATTAACGTGTACAGCAGTCCCGCCCGCTGTACACAACACTAGAACAAAACCGTTCACAGTAAATGGGAGATTTCAACTATTGGATGCTTTTAGCCACCTCTCCTCCAATCTTATTGCTCTTTCAAGAAGATTGATGTGTACAGCAGTCCCGCCCCGCCGTACACGTCACTGTTCTGGGTAGAGCTTTCTCATTATAGCAGGTGGAACCTTTATCATTCAATCGTGTGTGTATGTGAGATGATTCAATGATTCAACTTACTTGGCTTTATTGTTTAGTAATGTTCCTTAGGGAATTCAGTAAAATACACTTTCTGCAAGTAAACAGAGAATCTTCTAATCATCTGTTCACTTAGCAGACCGGATAGAAATATAAGGGGCTTGTGAACACCTGTTACTAGGGGAGCTTGTTCGCTCCTGTGTAGTAACAGGTGTTTAGTTAGTCCTAAAAGCTTAAGTCATTTTAGACAAGAGCTGATTGGAGGTATGCGCTTTGGTTATGAAAAAAGCACACACACAATTGAATGATAAGGGTTGCACTGCTATAATGGGAAAGCTATATACATAACAGTGTTGTGTACAGCGGGCAGGACTGCTGTACACGTCAATCTACTGAAGGTAAAACAGAACGGATAAAGCGTTCATGTGTCAAGAAAGCGCAGGTATGATGACAGTGATGTGTATAGCAGGCAGGACTGCTGTACATATCACTTTACTATTTGAGGCACAAAAGTTTCAAGAGGAATAGAGGTAATACAATTATTGGAATAGCTCTAATAGTGATGTGTACAGCAGGTGGCGCTGCTGTACTTGTTTATAAAGTGCTGAGAAGCTACATTGATAGGCGGAGCCAATGAAGTGATTGACAGGAATTGTAGAATACAAAAATAATGAATATATAATAATGTAGAAGAAAAAAAAAATGCAAATTGTTTATAAAACATGAAATAAACATTTTGCAAATTTCATTTATAATAAAAAATGTACCATCCCTTTAAACACAGATAGTCACGCATATAAAAGTTACACAGAGCACACACACACATACATACATACTGTTACACATATAAAGTTACACAGAGCACACACATACATACTGTTACACATATAAAGTTACACAGAGCACACACATACATACTGTTACACATATAAAGTTACACAGAGCACACACATACATACTGTTACACATATAAAGTTACACAGAGCACACACATACATACTGTTACACATATAAAGTTACACAGAGCACACACATACTGTTACACATATAAAGTTACACAGAGCACACACACTGTTACACATATAAAGTTACACAGAGCACACACACTGTTACACATATAAAGTTACACAGAGCACACATACTGTTACACATATAAAGTTACACAGAGCACACACACACATACTGTTACACAGAGCACACACAGATACCGTTACACATATAAAGTTACACAGAGCGCACACACACAGATACCGTTACACATATAAAGTTACACAGAGCGCACACACACAGATACCGTTACACATATAAAGTTACACAGAGCACACACACACAGATACCGTTACACATATAAAGTTACACAGAGCACACACACACAGATACCGTTACACATATAAAGTTACACAGAGCACACACACACAGATACCGTTACACATATAAAGTTACACAGAGCACACACACACAGATACCGTTACACATATAAAGTTACACAGAGCACACACACACAGATACCGTTACACAGAGCACACACACACACAGATACCGTTACACATATAAAGTTACACAGAGCACACACACACACAGATACCGTTACACATATAAAGTTACACAGAGCACACACACACACAGATACCGTTACACATATAAAGTTACACAGAGCACACACACACACAGATACCGTTACACATATAAAGTTACACAGAGCACACACACACACAGATACCGTTACACATATAAAGTTACACAGAGCACACACACACACAGATACCGTTACACATATAAAGTTACACAGAGCACACACACACACAGATACCGTTACACATATAAAGTTACACAGAGCACACACACACACACACAGATACCGTTACACATATAAAGTTACACAGAGCACACACACACACACACAGATACCGTTACACATATAAAGTTACACAGAGCACACACACACAGATACCGTTACACATATAAAGTTACACAGAGCACACACACACACAGATACCGTTACACATATAAAGTTACACAGAGCACACACACACAGATACCGTTACACATATAAAGTTACACAGAGCACACACAGATACCGTTACACATATAAAGTTACACAGAGCACACACAGATACCGTTACACATATAAAGTTACACAGAGCACACACAGATACCGTTACACATATAAAGTTACACAGAGCACACACAGATACCGTTACACATATAAAGTTACACAGAGCACACACAGATACCGTTACACATATAAAGTTACACAGAGCACACACACACAGATACCGTTACACATATAAAGTTACACAGAGCACACACACACAGATACCGTTACACATATAAAGTTACACAGAGCACACACACACAGATACCGTTACACATATAAAGTTACACAGAGCACACACACACAGATACCGTTACACATATAAAGTTACACAGAGCACACACACACAGATACCGTTACACATATAAAGTTACACAGAGCACACACACACAGATACCGTTACACATATAAAGTTACACAGAGCACACACACACAGATACCGTTACACATATAAAGTTACACAGAGCACACACACACAGATACCGTTACACATATAAAGTTACACAGAGCACACACACACAGATACCGTTACACATATAAAGTTACACAGAGCACACACACACAGATACCGTTACACATATAAAGTTACACAGAGCACACACACACAGATACCGTTACACATATAAAGTTACACAGAGCACACACACACAGATACCGTTACACATATAAAGTTACACAGAGCACACACACACAGATACCGTTACACATATAAAGTTACACAGAGCACACACACACAGATACCGTTACACATATAAAGTTACACAGAGCACACACACACAGATACCGTTACACATATAAAGTTACACAGAGCGCACACAGATACCGTTACACCTATAAAGTTACACAGAGCGCACACAGATACCGTTACACCTATAAAGTTACACAGAGCGCACACAGATACCGTTACACCTATAAAGTTACACAGAGCGCACACAGATACCGTTACACCTATAAAGTTACACAGAGCGCACACAGATACCGTTACACCTATAAAGTTACACAGAGCGCACACAGATACCGTTACACCTATAAAGTTACACAGAGCGCACACAGATACCGTTACACCTATAAAGTTACACAGAGCGCACACAGATACCGTTACACCTATAAAGTTACACAGAGCGCACACAGATACCGTTACACCTATAAAGTTACACAGAGCGCACACAGATACCGTTACACATATAAAGTTACACAGAGCGCACACAGATACCGTTACACATATAAAGTTACACAGAGCGCACACAGATACCGTTACACATATAAAGTTACACAGAGCGCACACAGATACCGTTACACATATAAAGTTACACAGAGCACACACAGATACCGTTACACATATAAAGTTACACAGAGCACACACAGATACCGTTACACATATAAAGTTACACAGAGCACACACAGATACCGTTACACATATAAAGTTACACAGAGCACACACAGATACCGTTACACATATAAAGTTACACAGAGCACACACAGATACCGTTACACATATAAAGTTACACAGAGCACACACAGATACCGTTACACATATAAAGTTACACAGAGCACACACAGATACCGTTACACATATAAAGTTACACAGAGCACACACAGATACTGTTACACATATAAAGTTACACAGAGCACACACACACATACTGTTACACATAGCACACACACATACTGTTACACATATAAAGTTACACATAGCACATACACATACTGTTACACATATAAAGTTACACAGAGCACACACACATACTGTTACACATATAAAGTTACACAGAGCACACACACACATACTTTTACACAGAGCACACACACACACATACTGTTACACATATAAAGTTACACAGAGCACACACAGATACCGTTACACATATAAAGTTACACAGAGCACACACAGATACCGTTACACATATAAAGTTACACAGAGCACACACAGATACCGTTACACATATAAAGTTACACAGAGCACACACAGATACTGTTACACATATAAAGTTACACAGAGCACACACAGATACCGTTACACATATAAAGTTACACAGAGCACACACACACTGTTACACATAGCACACACACATACTGTTACACATATAAAGTTACACAGAGCACACACACACACATACTTTTACACAGAGCACACACACACATACTGTTACACATATAAAGTTACACAGAGCACACACACACATACTGTTACACATATAAAGTTACACATAGCACACACACATACTGTTACACATATAAAGTTACACAGAGCACACACACATACTGTTACACATATAAAGTTACACAGAGCACACACACATACTGTTACACATATAAAGTTACACAGAGCACACACACACATACTTTTACACAGAGCACACACACACAGATACTGTTACACATATAAAGTTACACAGAGCACACACAGATACTGTTACACATATAAAGTTACACAGAGCACACACAGATACTGTTACACATATAAAGTTACACAGAGCACACACAGATACTGTTACACATATAAAGTTACACAGAGCACACACAGATACTGTTACACATATAAAGTTACACAGAGCACACACACATACTGTTACACATATAAAGTTACACAGAGCACACACAGATACTGTTACACATATAAAGTTACACAGAGCACACACAGATACTGTTACACATATAAAGTTACACAGAGCACACACAGATACTGTTACACATATAAAGTTACACAGAGCACACACACACACACACACACACACACATACTGTTACACAGAGCACACACACACACATACTGTTACACATATAAAGTTACACAGAGCACACACACATACTGTTACACATATAAAGTTACACAGAGCACACACACATACTGTTACACATATAAAGTTACACAGAGCACACACACACACATACTGTTACACATAGCACACACACATACTGTTACACATATAAAGTTACACAGAGCACACACACACATACTTTTACACAGAGCACACACACACATACTGTTACACATATAAAGTTACACAGAGCACACACACACATACTGTTACACATAGCACACACACATACTGTTACACATATAAAGTTACACAGAGCACACACACATACTGTTACACATATAAAGTTACACAGAGCACACACACACATACTGTTACACATATAAAGTTACACAGAGCACACACACACATACTTTTACACAGAGCACACACACACATACTGTTACACATATAAAGTTACACAGAGCACACACACACATACTGTTACACATATAAAGTTACACAGAGCACACACACACATACTTTTACACAGAGCACACACACACATACTGTTACACATATAAAGTTACACAGAGCACACACAGATACTGTTACACATACAAAGTTACACAGAGCACACACACATACAGTTACACATATAAAGTTACACAGAGCACACACACATACAGTTACACATATAAAGTTACACAGAGCACACACACACATACTGTTACACATATAAAGTTACACAGAGCACACACACACATACTGTTACACATATAAAGTTACACAGAGCACACACACACATACTGTTACACATATAAAGTTACACAGAGCACACACACATACTGTTACACATAGTTACACAGAGCACACACACATACTGTTACACATAGTTACACAGAGCACACACACATACTGTTACACATAGTTACACAGAGCAAACACATACAGTTACGCATAGCACACACATACAGTTACACATTAAATTACACACATACAATTACACACAGATCCTGTGACACATGTACAGTTACACACGCAGATCATGTTACATATATAAAGTTACACACAGATCCTGTTACACATAAAGTTACACACACATCCTGTTACACATATAAAGTTACACACAGATCCTGTTACACATATAAAGTTACACACAGATCCTGTTACACATATAAAGTTACACACACATTATAGATATAAAGTTACACACAGATCCTCCTGTTACACATATAAAGTTACACACAGATCATATTACATATATAAAGTTACACACAGATCCTGTTACACATAAAGTTACACACACATCCTGTTACACATATAAAGTTACACACAGATCCTGTTACACATATAAAGTTACACACAGATCCTCCTGTTACACATATAAAGTTACACACAGATCATATTACATATATAAAGTTACACACGCAGATCATGTTACACATATAAAGTTACACACAGATCCCGTTACACACACATTATAGATATAAAGTTACAGACACTTCGTTGTCAGAATAATTTACTGACCAGATTACTTTGAGCAAGCACGCACTATGAGGAAGTAAAAACGATACAGTGACCGTCGTCTTCATCACAAAGAACGCGGGAACAGGAATATAAAAAGAACTACGATTCCCATAATGCATTCACCCGAAAACTGGGAGAAAAAAAACAGAAACGAAGTAACAGAATTTATTTCAGTGAAAGTGTTATCCGCAGTAAAGTTGGTGCAAAATCACATGATACCTACCAGCATGCATTGCACTGTACGTGCTAAGTAACTGATGCATTCAAAGTAGTCTATCTGCAGAGTGGAGCTCCACTCTAGACAGGAAACATGTGACCTCCACTGCATTTTTTTTTTTTCTATTTCAATAAAACTTTAATGTATCAAACAACCAATATGCACAATCATTCAGAAAACGTTTTTTTTTAAAATAAACTTTAATGTATCAAACAACCAATAGGCACAATTCTGAAAACAAAATTGGTTTCTTTTGGTTTATGGCGAGTGACATTTATAAGGTTAAAGGGACAGTCAACACCAGAATTTTTGTTGTTTTAAAAGCTAGATAATCCCTTTATTACCCATTCCCCAGTTTTGAATAACCAACACAGTTATAATAATATACTTTTTACTTCTGTGATTAACTTGTATCTAATCATCTTCTGACAGCCCCCTGATCACATGACATTTTATTTATTATCTATTGACTTTCATTTTAGCCAATTAGTGCAGTGTCTGCCACAATCCACGGGCATGCTCACAATGTTATCTATAGGGTTTACCTGAACTAGCTCTCCCCTGCTGTGAAAAGCAAATACAAAAGTATGTGATTAGAGGCGGCCTTCAAGGGCTTAGAAATTATCATATGAGCCTTCCTAGGTCTAGCTTTCAACTAAGAATACCAAAAGAACAAAGCAAAATTGGTGATAAAAGTAAATTGGAAAGTTGTTTAAAATTACATGCCCTATTTGAAACATGAAAGTTTTTTTTGGACTTGACTGTCCCTTTAAGGCAAAGTGTAAGCGAATGTAATGATTAAGTTATAAATAGATCAGGAAATCACAGGAGGAATTCTTTAGTGTTTATGTATTATCTACTGTTTTAAATGAACAATACACAACTATTTAAAGCTCCACTCTACACAAGAAACACAATGTGACATCCACAACCTCCAGGGGAAGTTCTCTTTAAACAAGAAGAAGGTTTGCTGCATTCTTTTTTTTATTTAACCCCGTAGTGACCTGACTGTTGTACCAATTTTTTAGCGTTGGCGACCAGGGCTGTTTTTACATTGCTGCAGTGTTTGTGTTTAGCTGCAATTTCCCTCTTACGCCTTTACTGTACCCACACATATTATATACTCAGTACTGTACCCACACATATTATATACTCATTACTGTACTCACACATATTATATACTCATTACTGTACCACACACATTATATACTCATTACTGTACCCACACATATTATATACTCATTACTGTACCCACACATATTATATACTCATTACTGTACTCACACATATTATATACTCAGTACTGTACCCACACATATTATATACTCATTACTGTACTCACACATATTATATACTAATTTACTGTACCCACACATATTATATACTCATTACTGTACCCACACATATTATATACTCATTACTGTACCACACACATTATATACTCATTTACTGTACCCACACATATTATATACTCAGTACTGTACCCACACATATTATATACTCATTACTGTACCACACACATTATATACTCATTACTGTACCCACACATATTATATACTCATTACTGTACCCACACATATTATATACTCATTACTGTACTCACACATATTATATACTCAGTACTGTACCCACACATATTATATACTCATTACTGTACTCACACATATTATATACTCATTTACTGTACCCACACATATTATATACTCATTACTGTACTCACACATATTATATACTTATTACTGTACCCACACATATTATATACTCATTACTGTACCACACACATTATATACTCATTTACTGTACCCACACATATTATATACTCAGTACTGTACCCACACATATTATATACTCATTACTGTACCACACACATTATATACTCATTACTGTACCCACACATATTATATACTCATTACTGTACTCACACATATTATATACTCATTACTGTACTCACACATATTATATACTCATTTACTGTACCCACACATATTATATACTCATTACTGTACTCACACATATTATATACTCATTATACTGTACCCACACATATTATATACTCATTACTGTACTCACACATATTATATACTCATTACTGTACCCACACATATTATATACTCATTATACTGTACCCACACATATTATATACTCATTACTGTACTCACACATATTATATACTCATTACTGTACTCACACATATTATATACTCATTACTGTACCCACACATATTATATACTCATTACTGTACTCACACATATTATATACTCATTACTGTACACACATATTATATACTCATTACTGTACCCACACATATTATATACTCATTACTGTACTCACACATATTATATACTCATTATACTGTACCCACACATATTATATACTCATTACTGTACCCACACATATTATATACTCATTACTGTACTCACACATATTATATACTCATTTACTGTACCCACACATATTATATACTCATTTACTGTACCCACACATATTATATACTTATTACTGTACTCACACACATATTATATACTCATTACTGTACCCACACATATTATATACTCATTACTGTACTCACACATATTATATACTCATTACTGTACCACACATATTATATACTCATTACTGTACCCACACATATTATATACTCATTACTGTACCACACATATTATATACTCATTACTGTACCCACACATATTATATACTCATTACTGTACTCACACATATTATATACTCATTACTGTACCCACACATATTATATACTCAGTACTGTACTCACACATATTATATACTCATTACTGTACACACATATTATATACTCAGTACTGTACCCACACATATTATATGTTCATTACTGTACTCACACACATATTATATACTCATTACTGTACACACATATTATATACTCATTACTGTACTCACACATATTATATACTCAGTACTGTACTCATACATATTATATACTCATTACTGTAAACACATATTATATACTCATTACTGTACTCACACATATTATATACTCAGTACTGTACTCACACATATTATATACTCATTACTGTACACATATATTATATACTCAGTACTGTACTCACACATATTATATACTCAGTACTGTACTCACACATATTATATACTCATTACTGTACCCACACATATTATATACTCATTACTGTACTCACACATATTATATACTCAGTACTGTACTCACACATATTATATACTCATTACTGTACTCACACACATATTATATACTCATTACTGTACACACATATTATATACTCATTACTGTACACACATATTATATACTCAGTACTGTACCCACACATATTATATACTCATTACTGTACTCACACACATATTATATACTCATTACTGTACACACATATTATATACTCATTACTGTACCCACACATATTATATACTCATTTACTGTACCACACATATTATATACTCAGTACTGTACCCACACATATTATATACTCAGTACTGTACCACACATATTATATACTGTTTATATACTCATTACTGTACCCACACATATTATATACTCATTACTGTACCCACACATATTATATACTCATTACTGTACCCACATATTATATATTTATTTACTGTACTCACACACATATTATATACTCATTACTGTACCCACACATATTATATACTCATTACTGTACCCACACACATATTATATACTCATTACTGTACCCACATATTATATACTTATTTACTGTACTCACACACATATTATATACTCATTACTGTACCCACACATATTATATACTCATTACTGTACCCACACACATATTATATACTCATTACTGTACTCACACATATTATATACTCATTTACTGTACCCACACATATTATATACTCATTACTGTACCCATACATATTATATACTCATTACTGTACTCACACATATTATATACTCATTTACTGTACCCACACATATTATATACTCATTACTGTACTCACACATATTATATACTCATTACTGTACCCACACACATATTATATACTCATTACTGTACTCACACATATTATATACTCATTACTGTACCCACACACATATTATATACTCATTACTGTACTCACACATATTATATACTCATTACTGTACACACACACATATTATATACTCATTACTGTACTCACACATATTATATACTCATTACTGTACACACACACATATTATATACTCATTACTGTACTCACACATATTATATACTCATTACTGTACCCACACACATATTATATACTCATTACTGTACTCACACATATTATATACTCATTACTGTACCCACACATATTATATACTCATTACTGTACCCACACATATTATATACTCATTACTGTACTCACACATATTATATACTCATTACTGTACCCAGACATATTATATACTCATTACTGTACTCACACATATTATATACTCATTACTGTACCCACACATATTATATACTCATTACTGTACTCACACATATTATATACTCATTACTGTACCCACACATATTATATACTTATTACTGTACCCACACATATTATATACTCATTACTGTACCCACACATATTATATACTTATTACTGTACCCACACATATTATATACTCATTACTGTACCCACACATATTATATACCGTTTTTCTCGCCATAAGATTGACTTTCTACGATACCATTATTTTCATCATATCATAATTTTTACTAAATATTTTTATAAATTATGATTAAAAATATTAAAAAACACGCTTTTTTTTTTTACTTTTACCCCTAAAATCTGTTACGCATCTACAACCCCCAAGAAAACAAGATGGCTAAACAGTTTCTTCATTTTGTCCTGAGTTTTGAAATACCCAATTTTCAATTTTTACAATTAACCTTTTTCTCCTTCAGTGACCTTTTAACCCCAACCCTCCCCCTAGATCTAACCCTCCCCCTAGATCTACCACTAAGCCTAGATCTAACCCTAACCCTACATAACTATTTATTTTTATTATTTTTACTATTTAATTTTTTTTCATCTGTTACAGCTGCGGTCCTTAAGGAGATAAAGGGATAGTAAATTCAAAATTTAACTTGCATGATTCAGATAGAACATGTCATTTTAAGACACTTATAAATTCACATCTATTTTTAAATGTGCTTTGTTCTCTTGTTATCCCTTGCTGAAAGAGAATACGCACATATTCAACACTAGTGGGAGCTAGCTGCTGATTTTTGCCTGCACACATTTGTCTTTTGCGATTGGATGACTATGGCTCCATTCGGGCAGCGCTCCAAGCAAACTGGGACTCGCTTGTAGCGTTTTCCTCACATTTGCAAGTGAGATGCCTGGCGTTTTTGAGTGCTCTGATGATATAAGTCCCAGCGCTTCCATCGTGCTGGAAAAGCTGTCACTTTTCAGAGCAAGCTCAGACGCTTGGCAACATGGCAGCCTCCACACACGTTTTGCTGTGGAGGCTGCCATGTTTTTATAAGCAGCAGAGGAGGGACAGGTGAGGCGGATGAGTCTGACAGCAGCATTTAGTACAGGGCAAATTGGAGATAGGTTAAGTAAGCCCTGTACTAAATGCTGCTGTCATGCTTATCCGGTGTTATGCTGAGAATTGTTTCCCCAGTGTCTCTGGTTTCCCCTGCCTCTCGGCAAACATTGGAACTCTGACCCACCTCCATTCAGCTGCTCTCAGCTCAGCACCTGTACTATTATTAGCTTAATGTGGCAGGATAAGCTACAGGGGCTGAGCTGAGAACAGCTGAATGAAGGTGGGTCAGAGTTCCAATGTTTGCCGAGAGGCAGGGGAAACCATTCTCGAACAACAGTGTTGTGTAAACAGCTTAAATAAAAATAATCCTCCACTAATAAAGAGAGACACAATTTAAACATTTTTACAGTCAGCTACAAGGGAGCTTATTTAAAAACGTTCATTATTGTGCAGCAGATCCCTTTGCGCATGCAATCGTTTTCTCTAAGCTCCCTTGCTTGTGACGTCACCTAGCGCCACGTCATCGCTGGAAGTGAAGCGCCTCCACTAGCTCCTGAGCGCTGCCCGAACGCGGCCTATATGTGTTCATCTTGCTGCCAGTAGTGCAATGTTGTTCCTTCAGCAAAGGATAACAAGAGAACGAAGCAGATTTTATAATGGAAGTAAATTGGAAACTGCATGTTCTTTCTGATTTATAAAAGTCTGTTTTTGACTTGAGTGTCCCTTAAATGATTTTTTATTTATTATGAAAATAACAGTTTTGATTCTGACTATGACTAAGTTTCCTCCCATGTGCTTGACACAGGAGCCAGCAATCATTAAAGATCTACACATTGCTATACAATGGGTTGTCAAGAATGAGGCACTGTTCTGTGGGCGCATAACCATGCCAAGTTATGTGTCAATGAATGAAGATGACCGCCAGAAGGCCATAGATAACGTGATGCAAAGAGAAGAACCAGAAGCAAGGGAGCCATTCCTCTTTGTATTTCAGCACAGAGAAGATATGGAGTTGTTTTTGCAGGCATGTCTTGACCAACAGGGCCTCCAAGTTAATGTCATGTTCAACAAATGACTGATGGACAAGGGGTGGTGGTGTGTTTCTGTTTAAATTATTGATAATAATAAAAAAATAAGATAATTAACACCATTTCTGAGTCAGTGCTTTAATAACACACTACCACAAGTATGAAGGTACAAGATAATTATAGGTAACAGTATATATATATATAGCAGTAGCCTATTGTTGCTTCTGCTTTCATAGTATAAGGTTAGGGTTATAAGTTCAAATGGTTTCTGACCTTGATTGAACACGATTCTCCAGAGCTCCGGGGAACAGCAAGAAAGCACACAAGCACAGAGAGTGTTTCTCACTAGTTCCGTTTACTGTAAGTATACACAGCAGTTATATAGCAGTCTCGCATCATGAGGCTACAGGAAATGCAGTTTGAGGAGTAACATAAAATGTCCATATATGTCTATCTAAGAAACATATTAAAGGAAGTTGTGGGTGTTGTTTGCTGTATTACAGACAATCATATGAGTTTCAAAATGCCCTCATGTGTCGGTTACAAGTCACCCAGTAACATAATATACCTATCAACACACAGACACATAAAACACACAAAGACATAGAGACACACACACAGCCTCACTGAGACATCCAGAGAAAACAGAGAGACATACACTCTCATTGAGACACCCACAGAAACTGCACATACATACACACACCCTCACAGAGACAACCAAAGAAAACACACAGACATACTCACACACCCTCAGAGAGACATCCACAGAAAACGCAGACATACATACACACACCCTCAAAGAGACATCCACATAAAAAATTATACACATCCACCCTCACAGAGGCATCAAGAGGAAATACACAAAGACATACATACACACACCCTCACAGGGACACAAATAGAAAAAGCACAACGACATATGCACACACCCTCACAGACATACACAGAAAATGCATATACACCCACTCTCACAGAGAGACCAACAAAAACAACAAAACAGTGTTTGACATGCATGATAAAAAAAATTGCAGAAATTAAGAGATCACTTTTTAAACAATCAGATTTGCAAATGTGCAAACAAAAATGAAACTCTATGAATTCAAAATTGTAGATTAATGTTATCGGTAGATGGTTAGATGAAGAAAAGTACTTTTAAAAGGTTGACATATGTTTGTGTTTTGTCCCCCAAACAAGAGCAACACTTCAATTATGGTGTAAACATGTTCCCATCTGTCAGCTGTACTTATGGATTTTGAAAATGCTGTGCTCTATATGGTCTTGGTGGAACCATAAGCCGTGGCACTAGGTCTCATACCATTAGATATGGTTAAATGCATGATTTAGGCTCGTTTGTATGTATTTCAAAATTAAGTCAGCTGTAGTGTAAACTGAACAGTGTTAAGTTAACCTGTATCATTTGAAACACTGAGAAATCTTAGGCCTAGATTTGGAGTTCGGCGGTAAAAGGTCTGTTAACGCTCCGCGGGCTTTTTTCTGGCCGCACCATAAAATTAACTCTGGTATCGAGAGTTCAAACAAATGCTGCGTTAGGCTCCAAAAAAGGAGCGTAGAGCATTTTTACCGCAAATGCAACTCTCGATACCAGAGTTGCTTACGGACGCGGCCGGCCTCAAAAACGTGCTCGTGCACGATTCCCCCATAGGAAACAATGGGGCTGTTTGAGCTGAAAAAAAACCTAACACCTGCAAAAAAGCAGCGTTCAGCTCCTAACGCAGCCCCATTGTTTCCTATGGGGAAACACTTCCTACGTCTGCACCTAACACTCTAACATGTACCCCGAGTCTAAACACCCCTAACCTTACACTTATTAACCCCTAATCTGCCGCCCCCGCTATCGCTGACCCCTGCATATTTTTTTAACCCCTAATCTGCCGCTCCGTAAACCGCCGCTACCTACATTATCCCTATGTACCCCTAATCTGCTGCCCCTAACACCGCCGACCCCTATATTATATTTATTAACCCCTAATCTGCCCCCCTCAACGTCGCCGACACCTGCCTACACTTATTAACCCCTAATCTGCCGAGCGGACCTGAGTGCTACTATAATAAAGTTATTAACCCCTAATCCGCCTCACTAACCCTATCATAAATAGTATTAACCCCTAATCTGCCCTCCCTAACATCGCCGACACCTACCTTCAATTATTAACCCCTAATCTTCCGATCGGAGCTCACCGCTATTCTAATAAATGGATTAACCCCTAAAGCTAAGTCTAACCCTAACACTAACACCCCCCTAAGTTAAATATAATTTTTATCTAACGAAATAAATTAACTCTTATTAAATAAATGATTCCTATTTAAAGCTAAATACTTACCTGTAAAATAAATCCTAATATAGCTACAATATAAATTATAATTATATTATAGCTATTTTAGGATTAATATTTATTTTACAGGCAACTTTGTAATTATTTTAACCAGGTACAATAGCTATTAAATAGTTAAGAACTATTTAATAGTTACCTAGTTAAAATAATAACAAATTTACCTGTAAAATAAATCCTAACCTAAGATATAATTAAACCTAACACTACCCTATCAATAAAATAATTAAATAAACTACCTACAATTAACCTAACACTACACTATCAATAAATTAATTAAACACAATTCCTACAAATAAATACAATTAAATAAACTAGCTAAAGTACAAAAAATAAAAAAGAACTAAGTTACAGAAAATAAAAAAATATTTACAAACATAAGAAAAATATTACAACAATTTTAAACTAATTACACCTACTCTAAGCCCCCTAATAAAATAACAAAGCCCCCCAAAATAAAAAATTCCCTACCCTATTCTAAATTAAAAAAGCGGCAGGATCCTGAAGACCTCCAGCGCGGAACATCCATCCGGACCGACGACTGAACGACGAATGACTGTTCCTTTAAGGGACGTCATCCAAGATGGCGTCCCTCGAATTCCGATTGGCTGATAGGATTCTATCAGCCAATCGGAATTAAGGTAGGAATTTTCTGATTGGCTGATGGAATCAGCCAATCAGAATCTAGTTCAATCCGATTGGCTGATCCAATCAGCCAATCAGATTGAGCTCGCATTCTATTGGCTGTTCCGATCAGCCAATAGAATGCGAGCTCAATCTGATTGGCTGATTGGATCGGCCAATCGGATTGAACTAGATTCTGATTGGCTGATTCCATCAGCCAATCAGAAAATTCCTACCTTAATTCCGATTGGCTGATAGAATCCTATCAGCCAATCGGAATTCGAGGGACGCTATCTTGGATGACGTCCCTTAAAGGAACAGTCATTCGTCGTTCAGTCGTCGGTCCGGATGGATGTTCCGCGCTGGAGGTCTTCAGGATCCTGCCGCTTCGCTCCGGATGGAAGAAGATCGAAGATGCCGCTTGGAGAAGATGTTTGCCGGTCCGGATGTCCTCTTCTTGCCGGATAGGAGGAAGACTTTGGAGCCTCTTCTGGACCGGATTATGGATCGCCAACCCCCGCTTGGGTTGGATGAAGATCTTGGAGCCAGGACGGATCGGTGATACCTGGATGGTGAAGACAAGGTAGGAAGATCTTCAGGGGATTAGTGTTAGGTTTATTTAAGGGGGGTTTGGGTTAGATTAGGGGTATGTGGGTGGTGGGTTGTAATGTTGGGGGGGGGGTATTGTATGTTTTTTTTTACAGGCAAAAGAGCTGAAATTCTTGGGGCATGCCCCGCAAAGGGCCCTGTTCAGGGCTGGTAAGGTAAAAGAGCTTGTAACTTTTTTAATTTAGAATAGGGTAGGGAATTTTTTATTTTGGGGGGCTTTGTTATTTTATTAGGGGGCTTAGAGTAGGTGTAATTAGTTTAAAATTGTTGTAATATTTTTCTTATGTTTGTAAATATTTTTTTATTTTCTGTAACTTAGTTCTTTTTTATTTTTTGTACTTTAGCTAGTTTATTTAATTGTATTTATTTGTAGGAATTGTGTTTAATTAATTTATTGATAGTGTAGTGTTAGGTTAATTGTAGGTAATTGTAGGTAGTTTATTTAATTATTTTATTGATAGGGTAGTGTTAGGTTTAATTATAACTTAGGTTAGGATTTATTTTACAGGTAATTTTGTAATTATTTTAACTAGGTAGCTATTAAATAGTTCTTAACTATTTAATAGCTATTGTACCTGGTTAAAATAATTACAAAGTTGCCTGTAAAATAAATATTAATCCTAAAATAGCTATAATATAATTATAATTTATATTGTAGCTATATTAGGATTTATTTTACAGGTAAGTATTTAGCTTTAAATAGGAATAAGTTATTTAATAAGAGTTAATTTATTTCGTTAGATGTAAATTATATTTAACTTAGGGGGGTGTTAGTGTTAGACTTAGCTTTAGGGGTTAATCCATTTATTAGAATAGCGGTGAGCTCCGGTCGGCAGATTAGGGGTTAATAATTGAAGTTAGGTGTCGGCGATGTTAGGGAGGGCAGATTAGGGGTTAATACTATTTATGCTAGGGTTAGTGATGCGGGTTAGGGGTTAATAACTTTATTATAGTAGCGCTCAGGTCCGCTCGGCAGATTAGGAGTTAATAAGTGTAGGCAGGTGTCGGCGACGTTGTGGGGGGCAGATTAGGGGTTAATAAATATAATATAGGGGTCGGCGGTGTTAGGGGTAGCAGATTAGGGGTACATAGGGATAACGTAGGTGGCGGCGCTTTGCGGTCGGAAGATTAGGGGTTAATTATTTTAAGTAGCTGGCGGCGACGTTGTGGGGGGCAGGTTAGGGGTTAATAAATATAATACAGGGGTCGGCGGGGTTAGGGGCAGCAGATTAGGGGTACATAAATATAACGTAGGTGGCGGTCGGCAGATTAGGGGTTAAAAATTTTAATCGAGTGTCGGCGATGTGGGGGGGCCTCGGTTTAGGGGTACATAGGTAGTTTATGGGTGTTAGTGTACTTTAGGGTACAGTAGTTAAGAGCTTTATAAACCGGCGTTAGCCAGAAAGCTCTTAACTCCTGCTATTTTCAGGCGGCTGGAATTTTGTCGTTAGAGCTCTAACGCTCACTTCAGAAACGACTCTAAATACCAGCGTTAGAAAGATCCCATTGAAAAGATAGGCTACGCAAATGGCGTAGGGGGATCTGTGGTATGGAAAAGTCGCGGCTGAAAAGTGAGCGTTAGACCCTTTAATCACTGACTCCAAATACCAGCGGGCGGCCAAAACCAGCGTTAGGAGCCTCTAACGCTGGTTTTGACGGCTACCGCCGAACTCCAAATCTAGGCCTTAGTTTGAAAGTATAACTTTTTATGCATATGTAAAAATCATAGATAAAATGCCTCCTTGCATCTGTAAAGTCCTTGCATAAAGGGGCAGTAAACTGAAATGTAGTTAAAATGTATATATTACAAAAAAAAATATCTTTCAAAAGGGCAACTACCATTTGTGTATTAAGGAGGAAACCTTTATGCATGGCTTTAAATATAGAATTTCTACAGCATTGTCAAATAATCATAAATACACTGCTGCAGATTGCTAAAAAAATAAATGTTTTTTATGGACCCCTGGCCCCACCATACTACTACCACACTGAAGTTACAATCCAAAATTGCACAAAGAAATAAAAAAAAATTACTATGTAAGTCCTACCTCCTCTGCAAATGAAAGTGCTCTGCCATCTGACTCAGACACACACTGTACAAACTTAAAGGGCTACTGGACCCACATTTTTTCTTTCATGATTCAGATAGAGCATGCAATTTTAAGCAGCTTTATAATTTGTTCCTATTATAATTTTTTATTCGTTCTCTTGCTATCTTTATTTGAAAAGTTAGGAATGGAAGCTTTGGAGCATGGCTATTTTTTGTTCAGTACCCTGGATAGAGCTTGCTAATAGGTGCCTGCATTTAGCCATCCAATAAGCAAGCGTAACCCAGGTTCTCAAACTAACATGGGCCGGCTCAAACGCTTTTATTTCTTCTTTTTCAGATAAATATAGGAAGAGAACGAAGAAAATGTAATAATAGAAGTAAATACCTTTACTTGATAAGATAAGATAAAATATATGAAGTTGCAAAGTTGGCACCAGATTGTTTGCATTGGGCCATGCTGAAAATATTTGTCTATTCTATGATGAAGTTCATGCCGGGTATTTATCATCACAGAAATTAGTGACCCAAAAGGATTTTAACGCTTTTAAAATAACAGTTTATTATAAAAGGTAAAATATATGAAGTAGCAAGGTTGTCACCAATGTTTTCCATAAAGAGCGTTGGGCAAGGCTGATAACATGTCTGTCCTATGATGGGGTTCATGCCGTGTATATATCCACAAATAAATAAGTGGCTCAAAGGATTTTAACTCTTTTTAAAATAACAGTTACTTTTTGAAAACATAACCAAATTTGTTCCACATTTGCTATCTGTTTATTGCAATACTAGTGTTAAAGTCCGTGTAGACGGTCAAAAATGTGTCCAACTTACTAACCACTCCCTTATTTACCCACCTCTCCCTCCAAGAACCTTTGCCTACCATCTGACCCCCCCATCCACTCAGATCTCCTCTCTCTTATCCCCCCTCCCTCCTTCACCCTCCCTGCCACTTTCAACATCTAATTTTCTGCAGCGCAGAGGTACCACCCGCTCCCGTCTATATCTATCACCAATCCCTCTATCTCTATCACTATCCATATATCCCTCTATTGCTGTGTCCATCTATCCCTAGCCATCTATCCCTCTATCTCTATTCCTCTATCTCTATCCCTATCTCCCTATACCTATATCCATTTATCTCTATCCATCTATCACTATCCTGCTATCCCTATCTTAACATATTTTTTTTATGCAGCGCAGTGGTCCCAGCCTCTCCAGCCCCTCCAGCGATGGGGCTCCCACCTGCCTCCCTCCTTACCCTCCCACGCCATTGATTGGCACCACCGCTGCACAATACAGAAAGGGACACAGATTGCAGAAATGCCTCAGTATTGAGGCATAGTGCATTACCATTTTCTAAGCAACCGTTGCAGAGAGGGCCAGTGATGGTGCCGATCGTTGGTGGCATGCGAAGGATAGGAGGGAGGCAGGTGGGTGGCCCATCACTGGAGGTAGGAGGAAGAAGGCGGTAGGGTGTATGAGAGGGGCAGGAGCAGGTGGGAACGCTTATACTACGGAAAAAGTTGGAAGCTGGAAGGAGGGAGAGGGGGATAATAGATTAGTAAAATAAACTGGGAGAGGGTAGAGTGGTAGGGGAATGAGGGTGGGCAAATACACTACAGATTTTATTTTATATATCTACTGTATATAAAAAAAATAAAAGCAAATAAATATTAGCTACTGGCAGACAGCTGAAAGTACATAACATGTACGCTAAAAGTTAGAAGGGGGGGGGGGGTTAGAGAGCTGTTTGGGGGGGGGGGTCTGAACAAAGGAGATCCCAGAGATGCATTTACAACCATTTGTGCTATAATTGCACAAGCTGTTTGTTCAGTGATAAACCCAAAGTTTGTGAAAAAGTAAAACATTTTTTTTATTTGATCGCATTTGGCGGTGAAATGGTAGCATGAAATATAGCAAAATGGGCCTAGATCAATACTTTGGGTTGTCTACTACACGAAAGTGAAAATTAAACGTACAAGCTCCCTACAAGCTAATGAATTAACACCTTCACTGCTGGGCATAATAAAAGTGTGGTGCGCAGCAGCATTTAGCAGCCTTCTAATTACCAAAAAGCAATCCCAAAGCCATATAAGTCTGCTATTTCTGAACAAAGGGGATCCCAGAGAAGCATTTACAACCATTTGTGCCATAACTGCTTAAGCTTTTTGTAAATAATTTCAGTGGGAAACCTAAAGTTTGTGACAAAATGTGTGAAAAAGTTAACTTTTTTTTTTTATTTGATCGCCTTTGGCGGTGAAATGGTGGCATGAAATATACCAAAATGGGCCTAGATCAATACTTTGGGTTGTCTACTAAAAAAAAATATATACATGTCAATAGATATTCAGAGATTCCTGAAAGATATCAGTGTTCTAATGTAACAAGCGCTTATTTTGAAAAAAAAAAAATGGTTTGGAAATAGCAAAGTGCTACTTGTATTTATGGCCCTATAACTTACAAAAAAAGCAAAGAACATGTAAACATTGGGTATTTCTAAACTCAGGACAAAATTTAGAAACTATTTAGCATGGGTGTTTTTTGGTGGTTGTAGATATGTAACAGATTTTGGGGGTCAAAGTTAGAAAAAGTGTGTTTTTTTTTCATTTTTTCCTCATATTTTACAAAAAAAATTATAGTAAATTATAAGATATGATGAAAATAATGGTATCTTTAGAAAGTCCATTTAGTGGCGAGAAAAACGGTATATAATATGTGTGGGTACAGTAAATGAGTAAGAGGAAAATATAGCCCTGGTACTTAAAGGGACATGAAACCCAAATGTTTTATTTCATGATTTAGAAAAAGCATGCAATTTTAAACAACTTTCTAATTTACTTGTATTATCTAATTTGCTTCACTTTCTTGGTATACTTTGCTGAAAAGCATATCTAGATAGGCTCAGTAGCTGCTGATTGGTTGCTGCACATTGATGCCTCCTGTTATTGGCTCACCCATGTGCATTGCTATTTCTTCAACAAAGGATATCTGAAGAATGAAGCAAATTAGATAATAAAAGTAAATAAGAGTGTTGTTTAAAATTGTATTCTCTACTTGAATCCTGAAATAAAATTGTTGGGTTTAGTGTCCCTTTAAGGGTAAGAAAATGTAACAATGGTCTGGTCACTAAGGGGTTAATGTTCATTCACAGTGGTTACCTTATAAATCACAATCTGCATAAAACACTGTGAATGCAAGAAAGCTACAAAATGTTTCGTTTTCATAATCATTGTCACAGTCTATAGCTTGTTTGTTACATTAAAGTTGATTTAAAAAAAAAAAAAAAAAAGCTTTGAGTGGAGGTCACATGCTTCCTGTCTAGAGTGGAGCTCCACTCTGCAGTTGGACCCTTCTCGATGCATTTAGGGGTCTGGTCTGGTCTCACGTTTGATTGACGCGTAGCGCAATTATGCCGCGTGTTTGTGACTCTCTCGCCATCTAGTGGCTGTTTAGTGGTAAAGCTACATAAAGTTGCTAAAGTTGCTGAATAAACGATAACATAGAATAGCACAACAGCCATGGGTCCGTGACAAGGCAGTGACTACCAGATCATGATATCATAGTTGCCAACAGTCCCTGATTTCCAGGGACAGTCCCTGGATTTTGTTGTATGTCCCTGGATTTTTTTTGTCCCTGGAAATGTCCCTGAAAATCACCTTTGCGCAACATTTGTTGTTTGCATATATATATATATATATATATATATATATATATATATATATATATAGGCTTACCAGATGTCCCACTTTTACTGGGATTGTCCCGGTTTGGAGGCGCTGTCCCAGTGTCCCACCCAGTTGTTCATTCTGTCCCAGTAGGGTTGCCACCTCCAGGTTTCAAATCATGTGTCCGGGTTTCAGACCACCTGAAACCCAGACACATTATTCAAAATGACTGGACTGTGGCTCTTCAGCATAGTTAGATGCTGGTACTTTGTTACATACAGCCCTGCTTAGCTTAACGTTAGTGTCCTTCAAAGTTTACATTTAGTAATACAGGCTGAGTGAGCAGCATAGGGGTTTTTTTTTAATTTTGTAGTACTACTTGGTTTATTTTTCTAAGAATTTAACACCCCCCGCCGACCTCTGGTGACATTGCCGGTAATACACCTTTAGGGGAATCATATGGGTATGACTAGGAAGTACAGACAGGCAGGATTTTTGGCCTGGATCTTGCTTTACTTCATGCAGGATAGAATTTTGGCTGTAATCTTCCTGCATTATGGTATAGAGTAGCTTCTTAAACAGCTTTAGCGGGTACGTGTTTCTTTTTTACTTTCATTCATTGTTGTATTTATGCCTTATCAGTATTTGGCTCTGTTCCTTAATTAGACACATAAAACACATATTACACTGCAGATATTAATTTGTGAAATTGATAATTATGAAAGTGATAATTATGCTTTATGTTTGGCATTATTTAGAATCTGAGATTTAGATTAGTGATTTATTTGCCATGACAACGTAATGGTGCCTTTTTCACTAGGGGGTGGTGTTATGGTCTATTTAAACTGTGTGATTCACTTGTTTGACTGAGGAAGGGTAGAGTATCCACGAAACATTACACACATAAAAGCTACTACTTTAAAAGGACCGGTAATTGCCACGCCCCCTTGACCACGCTCCTGACCACACCCCCACTGGCACCGCACCAGGTGGTCCCAGTTTCACCTCTAAAAATTATGGTAAGCCTATATATATATATATATATATATATATATATATATATATATATATACACACACACACACACATACATATATACAGATAGATAGATGATAAATAGATATAGTGTATTATTTAAATATAAATGCTTTGCTGCAAAGTGTCCCTGGAATTTTTTTTGAAATGTTGGCAACTATGTGATATCACTGCTACCTTATGTACTGATCTCACTGAGTGACTTGCAGTTACATAAAGTTTTTGTAACAAACTAGATCATGTCATGATATCACTGCTACCCCTTATGTACTGCTCACACTGAGTGACTTGCAGTCACATAAAGTTTATGTAACAAACTAGATCATGTCATGATATCACTGCTACCCCTTATGTACTGCTCACACAGAGTGACTTGCAGTTACATAAAGTTTATGTAACAAACTAGATCATGTCATGATATCACTGCTACCCCTTATGTACTGCTCAGACTGAGTGACTTGCAGTTACATAAAGTTTATGTAACAAACTAGATCATGTCATGATATCACTGCTACCCCTTATGTACTGCTCAGACTGAGTGACTTGCAGTTACATAAAGTTTATGTAACAAACTAGATCATGTCATGATATCACTGCTACCCCTTATGTCAGAGCTTTCCAAACTTTTCATGTTGGTGACACACTTTTTAGACCTATATCATTTCGTGACACAGTAATTCAGTTGTACTTGCAAAAAGGAGGTTAAACTAACTTGTTTTAAGAGATATGGACACATAAATACATTTAGTTATTATATAATTTATGTATAAGTAACAGTAAGTATGTGCAAGAATTTAAAAAAAGTTTAATAACACCAATAACTACTTACTATTTTAATGGGATGTATGAGGTTGATGGGATGAACACAATTTCTGAATATTTGGTGGAATATTAGATAAAGACACTCACATTTCATCATCAAGCAGCATTTTTAAGATTCCACTTCCTATCCATATATCAAGAGCAGGAGCAGCAATGCACTACTGGGAGCTAGCTGGAGAAAACCCCCCACTGACTTCTGACTTCAGCTCAGCATTTAAGCTGCCGCCCTCAGAGCTCGGTGAGTCCGATTGACTACTGCCCACGCTGCAAACACACTGCTATGACACTCACTGACTACACATGCAGTCACGAGCCATTTAAGGAGACTACACGTGCAGTCAGGAGCCAATGTGCTGCCAAAGCCGCCAATGGCAATAGTTTCAGTTCCCACTGAGCTACGCCAATAGGTTAAGATGATCTGTGACCCCCTAGGTATCAATCACATGTCAACCATGTGATATGAGTAGCAGGCAGGCGGAAAGTAAGAAACCAAAAAAAAATTTTTACAAAATTTGTGCTGAAGCAGGGACACACCTACACACTGCTGCCGACACACTAGTGTGTCCCGACACACAGTTTGGAAAGCACTGCCTTATGTACTGCTCAGACTGAGTGACTTGCAGTTACATAAAGTTTATGTAACAAACTAGATCATGTCATGATATCACTGCTACCCCTTATGTACTGCTCAGACTGAGTGACTTGCAGTTACATAAAGTTTATGTAACAAACTAGATCATGTCATGATATCACTGCTACCCCTTATTTACTGCTCGCACTGAGTGACTTGCAGTTACATAAAGTTTTTGTAACAAACTAGATCATGTCATGATATCACTGCTACCCCTTATGTTCTGCTCGCACTGAGTGACTTGCAGTTACATAAAGTTTATGTGACAAACTAGATCATGTCATGATATCACTGCTACCCCTTATGTACTGCTCACACTGAGTGACTTGCAGTTACATAAAGTTTATGTAACAAACTAGATCATGTCATGATATCACTGCTACCCCATGTGTACTGCTCACATTGAGTGACTTGCAGTTACATAAAGTTTATGTAACAAACTAGATCATGTCATGATATCACTGCTACCCCTTATGTACAGCTCACACTGAGTGACTTGCAGTATAAAGTTTATGTAACAAACTAGATCATGTCATGATATCACTGCTA
Organism: Bombina bombina; assembly: GCF_027579735.1. Lineage (NCBI taxonomy): Eukaryota > Metazoa > Chordata > Amphibia > Anura > Bombinatoridae > Bombina > Bombina bombina. Next base: position 475,634,303 of record NC_069505.1, on the reverse strand, counting down.
CCCCTTATGTACTGCTCACACTGAGTTACTTGCAGTTACATAAAGTTTATGTAACAAACTAGATCATGTCATGAAATCACTGCTACCCCTTATGTACTGCTCGCACTGAGTGACTTGCAGTTACATAAAGTTTATGTAACAAACTAGATCATGTCATGATATCACTGCTACCCCTTATGTACTGCTCACACTGAGTGACTTGCAGTTACATAAAGTTTATGTAACAAACTAGATCATTTCATGATATCACTGCTACCCCTTATGTACTGCTCACACTGAGTGACTTGCAGTTACATAAAGTTTATGTAACAAACTAGATCATGTCATGATATCACTGCTACCCCTTATGTACTGCTCACACTGAGTGACTTGCAGTTACATAAAGTTTATGTAACAAACTAGATCATGTCATGATATCACTGCTACCCCTTATGTACTGCTCACACTGAGTGACTTGCAGTTACATAAAGTTTATGTAACAAACTAGATCATGTCATGATATCACTGCTACCCCTTATGTACTGCTCACACTGAGTGACTTGCAGTTACATAAAGTTTATGTAACAAACTAGATCATGTCATGATATCACTGCTACCCCTTATGTACTGCTCACACTGAGTGACTTGCAGTTACATAAAGTTTATGTAACAAACTAGATCATGTCATGATATCACTGCTACCCCTTATGTACTGCTCACACTGAGTGACTTGCAGTTTTTTCAAGTTCAATCCGATTGGCTGATCCAATCAGATTGAGCTCACATTCTATTGGCTGATCGGAACAGCCAATAGAATGCGAGCTCAATCTGATTGGCTGATTGGATCAGCCAATCGGATTGAACTTGAATCTGATTGGCTGATTCCATCAGCCAATCAGATTATTCCTACCTTAATTCCGATTGGCTGATAGAATCCTATCAGCCAATCGGAATTCGAGGGACGCCATCTTGGATGACGTCACTTAAAGGAACCTTCATTCGTCGGGAGTCGCCAGAAGAAGAGGATGGATCCGTGTCGGCTGCTTCAAGATGGTCCCGCCCCGCGCCGGATGGATGAAGATAGAAGACGCCGCCTGGATGAACATGTCTACCGGTCCGGATGTCCTCTTCTTGCCGGATAGGATGAAGACTTCGGACCCTCTTCTGGACCTCTTCTTGCCGGATAGGATGAAGACTTCGGACCCTCTTCTGGACGGATCGGTGATACCCGGCGTGGTGAAGATAAGGTAGGGAGATCTTCAGGGGCTTAGTGTTAGGTTTTTTAAGGGGTGTTTGGGTTAGATTAGGGGTATGTGGGTGGTGGGTTGTAATGTTGTGGGGGGGGGTATTGTATGTTTTTTTTAAATGCAAAAGAGCTGTTTTCTTTGGGGCATGCCACGCAAAAGGCCCTTTTAAGGGCTGGTAAGGTAAAAGAGCTGTTAACTTTTTATTTTAGAATAGGGTAGGGCATTTTTTTATTTTGGGGGGCTTTGTTATTTTTTTAGGGGGCTTAGAGTAGGTGTAATTAATTTAAAATTCTTGTAATCTTTTTTTATTTTTTGTAATTTAGTGAGGGGGTTTTGTAATTTAGTTTAGTTGATTTAATTGTAGATAATTGTAGATAGTTTAGTTAATTAATTTATTGATAGTGTAGTGTTAGGTTTAATTGTAATTTAGGTTAGGATTTATTTTACAGGTAATTTTGTACTTATTTTAACTAGGTAGCTATTAAATAGTTATTAACTATTTAATAGCTATTGTACCTAGTTAAAATAAATACAAAGTTGCCTGTAAAATAAATATAAATGCTAAAATAGCTACAATATAATTATAATTTATATTGTAGCTATATTAGGATTTATTTTACAGGTAAGTATTTAGCTTTAAATAGGATTAATTTATTTAATAAGATTTATTTTATTTCGTTAGATTTAAATTAAATTTAACTTAGGGGGGTGTTAGTGTTAGGGTTAGACTTAGCTTTAGGGGTTAATACATTTATTAGAGTAGCGGCGAGGTCCGGTCGGCAGATTAGGGGTTAATACTTGAAGTTAGGTGTCGGCAATGTTAGGGAGGGCAGATTAGGGGTTAATACTATTTGTTATAGGGTTTTTGAGTCGGGAGTGAGGCGGTTTAGGGGTTAATACATTTATTATAGTGGCGGCGAGGTCCAGTCGGCAGATTAGGGGTTAATAAGTGTAGTTAGGTAGCGGCGACCTTGGGGGGGGCAGATTAGGGGTTAATAAATATAATATAGGGGTCTGCGATGTTAGGGGCAGCAGATTAGGGGTACATAGCTATAATGTAGGTTGCGGCGGTGTACGGAGCGGCAGATTTGGGGTTAATAATAATATGCAGGGGTCAGCGATAGCGGGGACGGCAGATTAGGGGTTAATAAGTGTAAGGTTAGGGGTGTTTAGACTCTGGGTTCATGTTAGGGTGTTAGGTGCAGACTTAGGAAGTGTTTCCCCATAGGAAACAATGGGCTGCGTTAGGAGCTGAACGCTGCTTTTTTGCAGGTGTTAGGTTTTTTTTCAGCTCAAACTGCCCCATTGTTTCCTATGGGGATATCGTGCACAAGCAGGTTTTTGAAGCTGGCCGCCTCCGTAAGCAACGCTGGTATTTAGAGGTGCAGTGGCGGTAAATTATGCTCTAAGTTCCCTTTTTGGAGCCTAACGCAGCCCTTCAGAGAACTCTAAATACCAGCGTTATTTAAAAGGTGCGGGGGGAAAAAGACACGGGTAGCTAACGCACCCCTTTGGCCGCAAAACTCTAAATCTAGGTGTTGGTTTCTATATACAGCTCAAAATCATTTGGAGCTATATCTGGGGAAAATGAAAGTCCCTTACTCAACAGTGTTTCTTCATTTTTGGTGAGATCTTTCTGTGAGATATTAAAGATTTTTTTGATCATGTGCTTTTAGCAGTGCCTTTCTTTCCCTCTTTTGTTTCTTGATTCTACATATCACCCCTCCTCTACATCCTCTTCCTACAGTACAGGCACACACTACTGAGAGACCCTGTCAGTACCTACTGTACAGACACACACTACTGAGAGACCCTGTCAGTACCTACTGTACAGGCACACACTACTGAGAGACCCTGTAAGTACCTACTGAACAGACACACTGCTAAGAGACCCTGTAAGTACCTACTGTACAGACACACACTGCTGAGAACCTGTCAGTACCTACTGTACAGACACACACACTACTGAGAGACCCTGTAAGTACCTACTGTACAGACACACACTGCTGAGACCCTGTAAGTACCTACAGTACAGGCACACACTGCTGAGATCCTGTAAGTACCTACTGTACAGACACACACTGCTGAAACCCTGTCAGTACCTACAGTACAGGCACACACTACTGAGAGACCCTGTCAGTAACTACAGTACAGACACACACTGCTGAGAGACCCTGTAAGTACCTACTGTACAGACACACACTACTGAGAGACCCTGTAAGTACCTACAGTACAGGCACACACTGCTGAGAGACCCTGTCAGTACCTACAGTACAGACACACACTACTGAGAGACCCTGTTAGTACCTACAGTACAGGCACACTGCTGAGAGACCCTGTAAGTACCTACTGTACAGTCACACACTACTGAGAGACCCTGTCAGTACCTACAGTACAGGCACACTGCTAAGAGACCCTGTAAGTACCTACTGTACAGACACACACTGCTGAGACCCTGTCAGTACCTACTGTACAGACACACACACTACTGAGAGACCCTGTAAGTACCTACTGTACAGATACACACTGCTGAGACCCTGTAAGTACCTACAGTACAGGCACACACTGCTGAGACCCTGTAAGTACCTACTGTACAGACACACACTGCTGAGACCCTGTCAGTACCTACAGTACAGGCACACACTACTGAGAGACCCTGTCAGTACCTACAGTACAGACACACACTGCTGAGAGACACTGTAAGTACCTACTGTACAGACACACACTACTGAGAGACCCTGTCAGTACCTACAGTACAGGCACACACTGTTGAGAGACCCTGTTAGTACCTACTGTACAGGCACACACTGCTGAGAGACCCTGTAAGTACCTACAGTACAGGCACACACTACTGAGAGACCCTGTAAGTACCTACAGTACAGACACACACTGCTGAGAGACCCTGTTAGTACCTACAGTACAGGCACACTGAGAGACCCTGTTAGTACCTACAGTACAGGCACACACTGCTTAGAGACCCTGTCAGTGCCTACAGTACAGGCAAACACTGCTGGGAGATCCTGTAAGTACCTACTGTACAGGCACACACTGCTGAGACCCTGTCAGTACTTACTGTACAGGCACACACTGCTGAGAGACCCTGTCAGTAACTACTGTACAGACACACACTGCTGAGAGACCCTGTCAGTACGTACTGTACAGGCACACACTGCTGAGAGACCCTGTCAGTATCTACAGTACAGGCACACACTACTGAGATACCCTGTCAGTATCTACAGTACAGGCACACACTGCTGAGACCCTGTAAGTACCTACTGTACAGACACACACTGCTGAGAAACCCTGTCAGTATCTACAGTACAGGCACACACTGCTGAGACCCGGTCAGTATCTACAGTACATGCACAAACTGCTGGGAGACCCTGTAAGTACCTACTGTACATGCACACACTGCTGGGAGACCCTGTAAGTACCTACTGTACAGGCACACACTGCTGAGACCCTGTCAGTACCTACTGTACAGACACACACTGCTGAGAGACCCTGTCAATACCTACTGTACAGGCACACACTGCTGAGACCCTGTCAGTACCTAATGTACAGGCACACACTGCTGAGAGACCCTGTCAGTACCTACTGTACAGGCACACACTGCTGAGAGACCCTGTCAGTACCTACAGTACAGGCACACACTGCTGAGAGACCCTGTCAGTACCTACAGTAAAGGCACACACTGCTGGGAGACCCTGTAAGTACCTACTGTACAGGCACACACTGCTGAGACCCTGTCAGTACCTACTGTACAGACACACACTACTGAGAGACCCTGTAAGTATCTACAGTACAGGCACACACTGCTGAGAGACCCTGTCAGTACCTACAGTACAGGCACACACTACTGAGAGACCCTGTCAGTATCTACAGTACAGGCACACACTACTGAGAGACCCTGTCAGTATCTACAGTACAGGCACACACTGCTGAGACCCTGTCAGTATCTACAGTACAGGCACACACTGCTGAGATCCTGTCAGTATCTACAGTACAGGCACACACTACTGAGAGACCCTGTCAGTATCTACAGTACAGGCACACACTGCTGAGACCCTGTAAGTACCTACTGTACAGACACACACTACTGAGAGACCCTGTCAGTATCTACAGTACAGGCACACACTGCTGAGACCCTGTTAGTACCTACTGAACAGACACACACTGCTGAGAGACCCTGTCAGTACTTGCAGTACAGACACACACTGCTGAGACCCTGTCAGTACCTACAGTACAGACACATACTGTTGAGAGACCCTGTCAGTACCTACAGTACAGGCACACACTGCTGAAAGACCCTGTCAGTACCTACTGTACAGGCACACACTGCTGAGACCCTGTCAGTACCTACTGTACAGGCACACACTGCTGAGACCCTGTCAGTACCTACTGTACATTTTATTTAAATAGATTTTTTCAGCACTTACAGGCTTATGTTGCATGCCACCCATGGACCACTGCCTAGGTCCTAAATTCATAAATCAAAAGAAGAGCAGGCAGGTGACAGAAATTTGTGAATGACTTGAATTCATCTTCAATGTATATAAAATTGAAATTAACTTGGAGTGAAGAGGTTATTGATTTCCTGGATGTGAGAGTAATTAAATCAGACAATAAATTTAAAACTGACTTATTTAAGAAAAAATCTGACCGAAATAGTCTATCGCGCTTTGAAAGTGCACATCCACCTTCAGTCCTGAAATCTCTACCCCATAGTCAAATGTTGCGAGTACGCAAAATTGTATCAGATGAGAAAATATTAGATAAAAGAATGACTGAGATGGGAGAGAGATTCCTGGAAAGGGGTTACCCGATAACTCTTATTACCAAAGAGATTGAAACGGTAAAGTCAATTCCAAGGTTAAATTTATTGCACCCTAAGGATAGGGAGAAGAAGAATGATAACAAAAATGATAGACTAATTTTTATATCAGACTATAATGCACAAAGCAAGGAAATACAGCGCATTATCAGAAAACATTGGAGCATTCTGTCTGATTGTAATCCATCTGTGGTTGAGTTTCAAAGACCCCCCATGTCTGCCTTTAAAAGGGGTACTAATATTCAAAATAAATTAGTTAGAGCTGATATTGACCCTAGTACTAAAAGAAGGTCTAGTTATATCACTACAAAAAATAATGGTTGCTATCCCTGTTTAGGGTGTTCATGTTGTGGCAACATGACCAAAGGGTCAGTCTTCTATCACCCTCACACTGGTAAAAAGTACAACATAAAAGGTTTTTTTACATGCTTAACCACTTTTATAATATATATGATCAAATGTCCATGTGGGGGGGTTTATATAGGGGAGTCTACCAGGTCCGCTAAGGAGAGAATTATTGAACATAAGAGCAATATTAGGACTGGTAATGTAAAAGCCGCCCTAGCAGCCCATTTTGTGAAAGCTAACCACTCTATAAGTCAGTTGAAATTTCAAATAATTGATAGCATTGATATTCCACGTAGAGGAGGAGATAGAGAAGTTCTGTTAAAACAGAAAAAAGCATATTGGATATATGAATTAGAATGTCTAGAACCCAAGGGGTTAAATAGGGACTGGGACCTCACTGTACTTCTGTGATAAATATTGTTGTGATGAAAAATTTAATCTATAAAATTATGTTTTTCTATGATAAATCTAATGATAGTGTAAAATTTAGAATTTGAATTAATTAGAAAAGAGTTGTTCTTCTGCTATGTATACATAATAAGAAGTGTACAATTGTAAGTTAAATTAATGAATAAGTAAATGTGTAAAATAGGAATGGGTTAATTACACTTGAGCGCCACCTAGTGGTGTACATGTATATAAGTCACTTGATTGTTTGTAGCAGGTATGGCATGAATAAGGGAGACTGATCCCGAAACGTTGCCTTCCTTTTTACCTCCACAATAAATTGTAACTATATTTGCTGTCACCTGCCTGCTCTTCTTTTGATTTATGAATTTAGTACCTACTGTACAGTCACACACTACTGAGAGACCCTGTAAGTATCTACAGTACAGGCACACACTGCTGAGAGACCCTGTCAGTACCTACTGTACAGGCACACACTGCTGAGAGACCCTGTCAGTACCTACTGTACAGACACACACTGCTGAGACCCTGTCAGTATCTACAGTACAGGCACACACTACTGAGAGACCCTGTCAGTATCTACAGTACAGGCACACACTACTGAGAGACCCTGTCAGCATCTACAGTACAGGCACACACTGCTGAGACCCTGTCAGTATCTACAGTACAGGCACACACTGCTGAGACCCTGTCAGTATCTACAGTACAGGCACACACTACTGAAAGACCCTGTCAGTATCTACAGTACAGGTACACACTGCTGAGACCCTGTAAGTACCTACTGTACAGACACACACTGCTGAGAGACCTTGTCAGTACCTACAGTACAGGCACACATTGCTGAGAGAATGGGAAATGGCAGATAGATGGCGCTGGTCTGTAAAGTGATATTTCTCTATATAACAAAGGGAAAAAGGGCTTGAGGTGTGTGTAGAATCCAATTGATATAAGTGCAGTATACTCACTCCATAAGAAGTGGGAGTTCAGCTGCGGTGTAATGTGTCTCCAGAGTAATGTGATTCCCCGGGATAAGGTATGGTATCAGAATCTCTCCAGAACCTATTATTAGGTTCTATAAATAGGAGAATCCGGCTTGTCTCAGCAAAGAAGGATATCAGCAGTCTTCCAACTTTGATAAAAAGAAATTTATTTAAGCTCAACGCGTTTCAACTTTTAACAAGTCTTTTTCAAGAGCAATATAAAATCAATAAAAGCAAGTAGCTGTGATACACAGCTACTTGCTTTTATTGATTTTATATTGCTCTTGAAAAAGACTTGTTAAAAGTTGAAACGCGTTGAGCTTAAATAAATTTCTTTTTATCAAAGTTGGAAGGCTGCTGATATCCTTCTTTGCTGAGACAAGCCGGATTCTCCTATTTATAGAACCTAATAACAGGTTCTGGAGAGATTCTGATACCATACCTTATCCCGGGGAATCACATTACTCTGGAGACACATTACACCGCAGCTGAACTCCCACTTCTTATGGTGTGAGTATACTGCACTTATATCAATTGGATTCTACACACACCTCAAGCCCTTTTTCTCTTTGTTATATAGAGAAATACCACTTTACAGACCAGCGCCATCTATCTGCCATTTCCCATTTGTTCAAAACAGTCATAGAGGAGAGACTGTAAGAAGGCTGCGGTCTTATCTAAAAGGAGAGTATCAGTTCTTGTTGTTACATTTAAGTGTTTTTTCTATCTAGCACTGTATATTGTATCTTTTGTACACACATTGCTGAGAGACCCTGTCAGTAGTGATGTCGCGAACTGTTCGCCGGAGAACAGTTCCCGGCGAACATAGCTTGTTCGCGTTCGCCGCTGCGGACGAACATATGCGATGTTCTATCCGCCCCCTATGTGTCATCATTGAGGAAACTTTGACCCTGTATGTCACAGCCTTCTGACACATTAGAGCCAATCAGCATCAGACACTCCCTCACAGACCCTCCCAGCTTCTTGGCAGCAGCCATTTTAGACTCATAACGATTTTGCTTTGTTAGAGAGAGGACCTTTTGTGTTGCTTCTGCTGATATAATAGGGAAATAGATAGCTAGGCTAGTGTATTTAGTGTCCACTACAGTCCTGAAGGACTCTTCTCATCTCTGCTGCAAGGACAGCACTCCAAAAAGCCCTTTTTAGGGCTATAACTTCAGTCGTTTTTTTTTTTTTCTTTGTATTTTTATTTGCATTTGCCTGGCTTTCAGCCTGTGTGTGAGGCTCACAGCATATGCTGTGATTAGTGCCACCACTGATATCTGCCTAACAACATCAGTTTAAATTTAACCAACAAAAATTTGAATTTATTTTGCTAGTGTAATTTATTTTAATTTTCTATCAGGCCTGTGTCTCTCAGGCTCACACAGCATATACTCTGGTTCATTGCTCTGTGCCAGCCACTACTCATATCCGCTTATAACATTATTTTAAATTTAAAAAAAAACTTTTAAATCATTTTGCTAGTGTAATCTAATTTCATTTTCTATCAGGCCTGTATGTTTTGCTGACTTACAGAGCATACTGTGTTTAATTGCTGCCCTCCCTAGTCTATCAGCCATGACTCATATGTGTTTAACCTTTTTTTAAATTCCCCCCAAAAAAACTTTAAATAATTTTGCTAGTGTAATCTAATTTTATTTTTTAT